>NC_090021.1:66907906-67210936 GCF_037176765.1 Anolis sagrei
TAGCAGGTGGAAAGGAGTGACAGAGTTGGACATCATCCGCGTACAGATGACATCGCACTCCGAAACTCCGGATGATCTCACCCAGCGGCTTCATGTAGATGTTAAACAACATGGGAGACAATATTGAGCCCTGAGGAACCCCACAAGACAAAGGTTGTGGGGTTGAACAGGAGTCTCCCAGTAACACCTTCTGAGACCGACCCTCGAGGAATGAGCGGAGCCACTGTAAAACAGTTCCTCCAAGACCCATTCCCGCGAGGCGTCTCAGAAGGATACCGTGGTCGACAGTATCGAAGGCCGCTGAGAGGTCCAGAAGCACCAACAGGGACACACTCCCCCTGTCGAGCTCCCGGCGCAGATCATCCACTAAGGCGACCAAGGCTGTCTCAGTACCATGCCCCGGCCTGAAGCCAGACTGTGCCGGATCCAGATAATCCGTGTCTACCAAGAATGCCTGGAGTTGTGAGGCCACCACACGTTCCATGACTTTGCCCAAAAAGGGGAGATTGGAAACAGGCCGGAAGTTGACGAATTGAGTGGGGTCCAGTGATGGTTTTTTCAACAGCGGTTTTATTACAGCTTGCTTTAAGCTGGCTGGAAAGATGCCTTCTCGGAGGGAGGCATTAACCACCACCTTCACCCACTCGGCCAATCCCCCTCTGGCCTCCTTCAGAAGCCAGGATGGGCAGGGGTCTAGGATGCATGTGGTAGCTCTCATTCCTCCAAGCACCTTGTCCACATCCTCGGATTGAACCAATTGAAATGAATCCATCAAAACCGGACAAGCAGATGCTCGTGTTACATCCTCAGAGACTGCCGTTAATATGGTGTCCAGACCAGAGCGGATCAAAGCGACTTTGTCTGCAAAGAACTGAGCAAAGGCTTCACAGCGAGCTGCCGAGTCATCAGGGCACCCATCCTGAATGGTGGGTTTTAACAGGCCTCTGACAACTCGGAACAGTTCGGCCGGACGGTTCTTTGCAGACGCAATAGTGGCCGCAAAGAAGGTCTTCTTTGCGGCTTTTATTGCCGCGGCATATGCCCTTAAGAAGGACATAAACCGTGTTCGATTTGGCTCGCTCGGATTCGAACGCCACACGCTCTCTAGTTCCCTCTTCTTTCGCTTCAACGCTGCCAGCTCCTCAGTGAACCAAGGAGCTGGTTTAGCTCGGCTACTTGAGAGGGGACGTTCTGGAGCGATCGTGTTTATTGCCCTAGTCATCTCCCCATTCCAGAGAGCGACCAGGGCATCAACAGGATCACCAACCGAGGCAGCGGGAAATTCCCCAAGAGCCGTCAGGAATCCATCCGGATCCATAAGCCTCCTGGGGCGGACCAACTTAATGGGTCCTCCACCTCTGCAGAGGTTAGGGGGTGCAGTTAATCTAAAGCTGACCAGGTGGTGGTCGGTCCATGGCAACGGAGAGATGGATAACTCCTCAACACCGCCACCTTCCTCCCATCCCTGGCAGAAAACCAAGTCCAATGTATGTCCAGCACTGTGGGTGGGGCCAGATACCTGTTGGGACAGCCCCATGGTTGCCATGGTAGACATGAAGTCCTGAGCCGCTCCCGATAGGGTGGTCTCGGCGTGGACATTGAAGTCCCCCAGCACAAGCAGCCGCTGGGACTCCAATGCCAGGTCCGAGATCACCCCCGCTAGCTCAGTCAGGGAGTCTGTAGTGCAGCGAGGTGGACGGTACACTAACAGAATCCCTAATCTGTCCCGGTCACCCACCCTCAGGTGGACGCATTCAAAATTTGTTGACTGCGGGATGGGGGCCCTGGTCAGAAGAATGGAGTCTCTATAGATCACTGCAACCCCGCCTCCCCGCCCCCCGGATCTTGGTTGGTGCTGCACGGAGAAACCTGGCGGGCAAAGCTGGGTCAAATTCACACCTCCAGCTTCGTCCAGCCAGGTCTCCGTGATGCACGCCAGATCTGCCCGTTCATCCAGGATTAAATCCTGGATGAAAGCTGTTTTGCCATTGACAGATCTGGCGTTCAACAGCACCACCTTCAATCCGGGGGGACCGCCGACCTGGTTACACCAATTCACCATATCAGGAGACCGAGTTGGAGTTACTAATGTTGTTGTACGATCCCTAGGCCGAATTCGAGGTCTCCTTTTCCCGTATCTCCCCATCCCCACCACGACTTCTATGGGGGCTCCCCGACCAATGGAACACCCTCCCTCCTCCATGACGCAGTCTACCTTCCTATTTTCACCCCATGCTTCACTGCTGGTTATATGATTTATCACCGGTTTAACTCGCACTGGGATCTCCAATTCACTCCCCTCCTTACCTCTCCCGCAGGCAGCTAACAGCAGTGTTACAAGATACCAGGAGATCGGAACTAGCATGGGTGGTAGATGTTAGCAGTCTCAATAAAGCTACCAAAGTTCGTAAAGTGCAGCTTGTGGTTGTATAAATCTTACAGTTCTTAAAGTGCAAAGGAGGATAGTAACACTCACACTAATGCTACCAAAGTTCTTAAAGTGCAGCCAGTGGTTGTAGCAACCTCCCAGGTCTTAAAGTGCAAAAGGTTATTGAGATTGTTCTAAAGTGCTAAAATAAGGTGCGTCATGGAGGAACCCCAATTTCAGAAGCTAGGGACTAGCACCTGGATAGTAACCAATACAGTACAGGATAACAATTTAAAGTGCTAAAGGATTAAGGTGCTGATAATATAAAGTGCTAGAATTGTACAAAATAACAGCACCACCTAATCTGTTGGTAGAGATGTTAAGACACACAAAATCAAGGCAATGAACGACTGAAAATGGATCAAAAGGTGGATTGGTATTGGTCCTTCCGGAGATAAAGCTAGTGTCCGCAAAGATGTCCGCAAAGACATGTCAGTACCATGGCAAGATGACGACTCTGATTAGTGTGTGGGACTACATTCATTCATGTTTTGTTTTGTTTTTTACTTAAAAGGCTTAAAATCATTGTCTGCAATATTTAAAAATATAGTCACCAAAAATATCAGATACCAAAAAAAGAAATATAATTGGACACCAGCTTTAAGAAAAAGAAAAGCTTGAAAACGGCTTGCAGCAGACAATGTCTTTATATATCGTAGATAGATATTATTCACCCTCCAATTTGTGTTGTGATGGAAATACACATTGATAAACACAAAGGATAGATGGGCACAAAGGTTGGAAGCATGGGAGAGAGAGAAAGCTAAATAATATCCTAAACACAGCTTTTTGACCAGTTGAATCCTTGGATCTGACACTGAAGATTTGGATAGGTATCCATTTACACCTCCCCAGAAGACACAGGTTTGCACCTTGGGAGTTATTCTGGAGTCATCACTGAGCTTGGAACCTCAGGTTTTCCCAGTGGCCAGGGGAGCCTTCACACAATTAAAATTTGTGCACCAGCTGCGCCTACACCTTGGGAAGTTAGACTTGGCCACGGTGGTCCACGTTCTGGCTACATTGAGAATAGACTACTGCATTGAGAATAGACTACTGGGGGGAGGGCTCCAGAGGAAGGGGGTGCCATCCAAGTCGTGTGGGGGAGGAGAATAGCAGGTCACCAACATCCCAGGGAGAAGCGCAACAGAGTTCTTGCGACCCTGGAGAAGGTAGGTAGTGGTAGGCTCCATGGCAGCCCCCTTGGCCTTAAGGTCCTGCTGATTAATGCCAGATCCGTTAATGGTAAGACCGCGGCCATCCAGGACTTGATCACGGATGAGAGGGCGGATCTGGCATGCATCACCGAGACCTGGCTGGATGAGCTGGGGGGAGTAAATCTCACCCAGTTGTGTCCACCTGGTTTCGGAGTGCATCAGCAGGCCAGACAAGGGGGGCGGGGAGGAGGGGTCGCAGTGGTCTTCCGGCAATCCATCGCCGTGACCAGATGCGTTGTCCCGCAAGCTTCTGGGTTTGAATGTGTCCACTTGAAGGTGGGGAGCCGTGACAGTGTGGGGTTCCTGTTGGTGTATCGTCCACCCCGAGATCCAGCAGCTTCCCTGTCTGAGTTAGCGGAGGTGGTCTCTAATTCGGCCTTGGTCTCCCAGCGCCTGGTGGTGCTGGGAGACTTTAACATCCACGCCGAGACCACTTTATCTGGCGCAGCTCAGGACTTTATGGCCACCATGACGGCCATAGGACTGTCACAGATAATATCCGGCCCCACGCATCAAGCTGGGCACACTCTCGACCTTGTCTTTGTGGCGGACGACGAATTGATCAGAGTGGAAGATCAAAACATCCTTCCAGTGTCATGGTCTGACCATCATCTGATCACATTTAGACTTACTGCGACCCTAAACCTCCGCAGGGGTGGAGGACAAATTAAGATGGTCCGCCCTAGGAGACTGATGGATCCGGATGGATTCCTGAGGAATCTTAGGGTTCTTCCTGCCTTGGAGCCTGGCGATTCTATCGACGCCTTGGTAACTCTCTATAACGGGGAGATGGCCAGGGCGTTAGATATGATCGCACCCGAACGCCCCATCTCGTTGCGTCGTGACAGGCCATCTCCTTGGTTCACCGAGGAGCTGGCTGTGATGAAGCACACGAGAAGGGGGCTAGAGCGCAAATGGAGGAAATCTCGAGATGTATCTGATCGAACACGGGCTAGAGCCTCTCTTAAGGCATACTCCGTGGCCATACGGGCGGCCAGGAAGTCATTCACGACTGCTCGTATAGCATCTGCAGCAAATAGATCATCGGAGCTGTTTCGGGTCGTGGGAGAACTCCTCCACCCACCTGCGGTGGAGGAGGTCCCTGACGACCCCGCAGCTCGGTGTCGCGATTTCGCACACCATTTTGCAGATAATGTCGCCCAGATACGCCTCGAGCTCGACTCCAATTCCATCGCAGTGCCTGAAGAGGTGACGGAGGTACCTGCTTGTCCAATTTTGTGGGATTCTTTTAGGCTTGTTCTTCCTGAAACCGTAGAGGAGGTTCTTGGGGCTGTGAGGGCGACCACCTCACCTCTAGACCCATGCCCATCTTGGCTCATTAAATCAGCCAGGGAGGGGTTGGTTGACTGGTTTGTATTGATTATCAATGCATCGTTGGAGCAAGGGATTTTTCCATCTGGTTTGAAACAGGCAGTGGTTCGTCCACTCCTCAAAAAAGCTTCCCTTGACTCCACGGTGCTGAATAACTACAGACCAGTCTCCAACCTCCCTTTCCTGGGTAAGGTGCTGGAGCGGGTGGTCGCCTCGCAGCTCCAGGGCTTCCTAGACGATACCAACTACCTAGATCAGGCACAGTCTGGTTTCAGGCCTGGTCATGGCACCGAGACAGCCTTGGTCGCCTTGGTGGATGACCTCCGCAGAGAGCTGGACAGGGGGAGTGTGACCCTGTTGGTTCTCCTGGACATCTCAGCGGCTTTCGATACCATCGATCATGGTATCCTTCTGGGTCGTCTCTCTGGGATGGGCCTTGGGGGCACGGTTCTGTCGTGGCTCCGGTCCTTCCTGGAGGGACGCACCCAGATGGTGAAGCTGGGAGACGCCTGCTCGGACCCCTGGCCTTTGACCTGTGGGGTCCCGCAAGGATCTATCTTGTCGCCCATGCTCTTCAACATCTACATGAAACCGCTGGGAGAGGTCATCCGGAGTTTTGGAGTTGGGTGCCATCTCTATGCGGATGACACACAACTCTACTACTCCTTTCCACCTAATTCCAAGGAGGCTTCTCGGGTGCTGGACGAGTGCCTGGCCGCTGTGTCGATCTGGATGAGGAAGAACAAGCTGAAGATCAATCCCGACAAGACAGAGGTCCTCCTGGTCGATCGTAAACCGGATCGGGGTATAGGGTGGCAACCTGTGTTGGACGGGGTTACACTCCCCCTGAAGCCACAGGTCCGCAGTTTGGGTGTCCTCTTGGATTCTTCGCTTACACTTGAGGCTCAGGTGTCGGCGGTATCCGGGAGGGCCTTTGCACAACTGAGACTTGTGCGCCAGCTGCGACCGTACCTTGTGAAGGCGGATCTGGCCGGGGTGGTCCACGCCTTGGTCACCTCTAGAATGGATTACTGCAATGCGCTCTACGTGGGGCTGCCCTTGAAGACGGCTCGGAAACTACAATTGGTCCAGCGGGCAGCAGCCAGGATGCTAACTGGAGCTCATTATCAAGAGAGGTCAACCCTCTTGTTCAAGGAGCTCCACTGGCTGCCATTTATTTTCCGAGCCCAATTCAAGGTGCAGGTGCTCACCTACAAAGCCCTGAACGGTTTGGGACCACCCTACCTGCGTGACCGCATTTCCATCTACGAACCCACACGCTCGCTCCGGTCATCTGGGGAGGCCCTGCTCGTTATCCCACCTACATCGCAAGCGCGCTTGGTGGGGACGCGGGACAGGGCCTTCTCTGTGGCGGCCCCCCGACTTTGGAATGCCCTTCCAAAAGAGCTTCGTCAGGCCCCTACTCTGGCAGTTTTCAGAAGGAACCTAAAAACTTGGCTGTTCCGATGTGCCTTCGCAGATTAGGAATCCCCATCCTAGATGCACTTTAGCACAACTAATGTTGCTGCACACCGCACTTTGATCCTACGTTCCTCCTGCCATCTCAGCACTTTTAACCCGGTACCCCATTGCGCTGGCCGAACCAGTTTTAATAGTGTCTTGATGTATTGTCATTGTGGTTATTCTGCTTAATTGTTTGATTTGCTTTGTTTATTGCTGTGTTATGTTTTCTATTGCAGTGTGTTTTGTGGCTTCGGCCCGTGTAAGCCGCATCGAGTCCTTCGGGAGATGCTAGCGGGGTACAAATAAAGTTAATAATAATAATAATAATAATAATAATAACATGCTCTATGTGGGGTTGCCTTTGAAGACTGTTTTGAAGCTTCAAGTAGTCCAATGGGCAGCAGCCAGATTTCTAACTGGAGCAGGGTACAAGGATCATACAACTCTCCTGTTACATCAGCTCCACTGGCTGCCAGTCTGCTACTGAGAACAATTCAGAGTGCTGGCTTTAGCCTATAAAGTTTACCTGTCTGAACATATTTCCCTCTATGAGCCAACTAGGAGGTTAAGATAATCTGGGGAGGCCCTGCTCTTGGTCCTAGCTCCTCTGCAGGTGTGGTTGGTGGGGAGGAGAGAGAGAACCCTCTCATTAGTGGCCCCTCAGCTATGGAACTCCATCCCTAATGAAATTAGATCAAATAGTGCAACAACATTATGGAATGGCCTGGACTATGATTTTGGACAACGTGATTTTAATAAATGTTTTAAAAGTAGATAAATAAATTTTATCTCATTGTCACTGTAACTTTTTTAGTATCTGTGTAATGACATAATTTCCCCCTATTTCTGCTTGCAAACTTGTCTGCGTTCTCACCAATGTAGGCAGGTTTCTATGCTATTAAGATAACATGGTTGTCGTGCACTTATAGAATTGACCCTTCAGGAGAAATGTTCATAATTGATGTCCCAATAGATAATGGGGGATCAGTTCCATCAGGCCTGTGGTCCTCATTTACCTTCCTAGAGCCTATTGGGAGATACTCTCTGCACCACTGAATTTTCTTTTTTACTGTTAAAAGTCGCCTAACTTTTTTTAGTTAAAGTAAAATGTGAAATTGTTGTGTCCAAGAATAATAGTGTCTTGGAAATCTTCTGGAAGTAGTTCTGCCCTATTTTGGAGATTGTGGACAGATTCAATCCAGCCCTCATGCTTGTATTAATTAATGGTTTGTTGAAAGCAGATGCTTCTCCTGATTATTTAATTCACCTTTGATTGGCAGTCCAGCTGTTGAAGATTTATAACTACGAGATTCAAATTAGTCTAAGTAGGGTTTTAAAAAATAACTAAATCCAACCGAAATCAGATTTAAGAATCCCAAATTCAACATTTACAACAAGGGGCTCATCTATACTGACCATATAAACGGGTTTGACGTTAGACAGCAGGTGGCCAATTGACCTTCTGGGAGAGGTAATTGAATACCTTCATGTGATGATTAGCTATTAAGCAGCTGATTTGCTGGATCTTTTCTAGTTGGGAACAGCAATTGATTTGAGGCAAATACATATCCTGTAGAAGAGCTGCATGGACTGGAATATGCATATAATCAGTCCTCTGTATCCATGTATCCTGTATCCACAGTTTCATCTATCCATGCCCTGAAAATGTTTAGAAGAAATTTCAAAAAGAAAATTTTGATTGTTGTCATTTGATATAAGGGATACCATTTTACTATATCACTATTTATCATAGGTCTTGGGGATTCGTGGATTATACGATTTTCCTGTTTCTTGGCAGGGGGTTGGACTGGATGGCCCATGAGGTCTCTTCCAACTCTGTTATTCTATGGCAAGCACAGAGGGTCCTAAAACCGAACCAAATGTCCACTTTATATGTTTCTGTGGTTCAGTTTTTGTTAATAGTTCTCACTTGATTGATTTTTCACCATTGTGGCTCCCCCTTCCCCTTTATTCTGTTTTCCTGGGTGTTGAGGGCCATGGGATTTGTTTATCTTTGCTTTGCGTTTGGTTAAAGAAAAGACAAATCTCTCTTTGACATACAAAATCTTTTTAAAAATTAAATTGTTTAGAAGAAAGAACACATTTGTTAAAATGTTAATTAAAATCTCATTCCTGTTTGGTCTTCTGTGCTGGTTTATCAATTTAGTTTTTTAATGATAAAATGGGATCTCTGCAGACTAATTGAAAGTGGCAACAAATTCTGTATCAAATATATTAGTTCATTCAGCTCCATTAGTTCCATTAGTGAATTTCCATTTCCCAGTAGACCTCCCAGAACCTCTGGAGATGCCTCTAAATTATGGTTTGCATGTGCTATTTAATTATGTTCTCTTTAAAAAATCATACGGAGTTCAGTTATTGCATTACAATAAAACTAACATCAATGTATTTTAGAGCTCTTTGAGTTAAATTATTTTCAAGATTAATTAATAATGCTCTGATAAAGAAACAGAAAAGCTGTGAACGTCAGAAAGATTCTGAATGACTGCATACTCCTTATACAGCAAGCAAAACAAAAGCAAAAGAAGAGAAAGAAGAAAATCCCGACATCAACATCCCTATCCTAAACACATTTGTTCAAGGTCTCAGTCTCATATTTGTTTGAAAATTATCGATTCTTCTTTTCTTCTTTGAATTGCTGACCTAAAAGAGCTGTAACAGATGACAGTTAGGAAAGACTGGCAGGAAAAGCATAATCACAGTACCCCTGACAGATGGCCATCTGCCCAAGAATGCTGGTGCCTCATCAAACTACAACTCCCAGCATCCTATAGCATTGAGCCATAACAGTTATAGTGGTGTCAATTAATTTGAATTAATTCAGAGAATAATTATCTATTATTTTTTCCCAATATCAATGCCATAGTTGCAAGACTAAGGCTGGATATACCCTGCTATAAAATGCAGTTTGAACTGTGTTATATGGTCAGTATAGACCCATACAATGCAGTTTGAACTGCATTACATGACAGGGTAGATCCAGCCTAAAAAGAGGGATGGGCTCGTATTCTAGTAACTGCAATGTGATTAGGTGATGAATGAAAAGACTGCACTAGAGCATCATCAGGCAACTGAAATGCAGTGAACATAAAGAATTTTGAACCTCACCTTAGAGCTGAGCTGTAGCTGCCTGCACTGTCTTCAAAAGGGGGTAAGAAAACCCCCAGAAAGTTTTCAGAGTAGGGATGTGCACAATTCTGTTTGGCAATACCGGATTCGGGGAAATTCATCGATCCAGCTGCCACACCTCCAATAATGGACCGAGCGGGGGGCAGCCAAAACGGATCGCTAGCAGCTGAATCTTTTGGGTAATGGGAGCTAATGGGGCTGAATGGCACTCTACCTGAGGTGGAGGCCACAGTGTGTGGTAGCCTTGCAAATCAGGCAGGATTTTCCAAAAACCCCACCCCAGTGGAGAGCCCGCTTGAAGCAAATAAGGCCATAGAGAGAGAAAGGCTTTGCCAGCAGCACCTTGCACAACATGGGCATTGAAGGAACCTCTGCTCTTCCTCTCAGTGCATGATGAGAATTGAGGTTTCTCTCTCTGTTTCTCACATTTCTTTCTCAGCCAATCAGAGGCCTGATAGACTGTGTCCATTCTCATCCACTCTTGTAGCATGCACTGGTTGGGACTTCAATTTCCAGAACCCCCTCTCGTATGTTTTTTTAAAAATAAAAATGTCATGGTAAATTTTTTAAAAATTTCCTTAATATCAGTAGATTGGTGAAATGTTCTGAAATGTGCCAGGCTTACAGTCATAAATGTGACCTACACTTTTTTCTGAAGGTCAAGAGGGAGGGGGCTGATCTCATATCCCTGGGGAGGACGTTCCACAACCGAGGGGCCAGTCTGGTCTCTCGTACCAGTCTATTGTCCCTGCAAAGAAGGCAGGATCAAGAGCAAGGCCTTCCCAGGCGATCTTAAGTTTTTAGATGGTTTATAGAGAGAGATACATTCGGACAGGTAAGCTGGGCCGGAACCATTTAGAGCTTTATAGGCTAAAGCCAGCACTTTGAATTGTGCCCGGTAGCAAACTGGCAGCCAGTGGAGTTGGCGTAACGGGGGTTGTATGCTCCCCGAATGCCACTCTGGTGAGCAATCTGGCTGCCACCTGTTGGACCATTTGAAGCTTCTGAACAGTCTTCATAGCAAACCCCACATAGAGCGTGTTGCAGTAGTCTATACGGGATGGAACCAGAGTGTGGATAACTATGGCCAAATCAGACTTCCCCAAGTACAGGCGCAACTGGCATACAAGTTTTAATTGTGCAAATGCTCCCCTGGCCACCGCTGAAAAAGTATATATATATATTTCCTGTTGGTGATACTGAAATGAATGGACATCTTATAATCAATGGCATCTTAGATTAAAAGAAATATGGTATATCATATGGTGGGGAATACTTGTATTGGATCACCTTCAGAATAGATAACATATTTTAATTGCTTGTGATTAACTTTTATTGAGTACTAATGAAATGAAATAGAATACACAAGTGTCTAGTAGTAGTGAATAGATGGATGTATTTGGAGATGCTCTCCCCAAGAACTTGATCGGACCAGGAACAGAGCAAATAGTTGTGTGCTCATACATTTTGTCTCCTCGAAAGCAAGCAGGTCTTGTATCTCTATTCCATATTCTTAACAAAAGACCATCTAATATTACAGTGAACATTTGCTTTGATTTTATCATATCAGAGAAAACTATGCCAACCAAATATCAAATCATTCTAGTTATCATAATAGTCTTTCCTCCAGATTGATACCATCTTTCATCCAAACTAGACAAGTTTGGAAGTTGTACTAGCAAGCTGCAAAGTACAACTTCAAATCTTCAACAGACCTTAAATCTTGCCCTACCCTCATAACTGTGTCAAACAAAATTAAACATTTTGCCACTGTTTAAAAGGTATCAGTATCATAATTTTTAAAAATCCATATTTTGTTTCAAACATTCATTTTTACAACTGAAATTCTTCCCATCAACTACAACCTCAGTTTACTCCATTTTTGCAGATCCCTATTTCATAAATATTCTAAACTCGAATATAACATAATTGAAATAACATAGAATTTTGGCTGGTAATAAAAATACCAAATATTTTCTTTCTTTCCCCTCTGAATTTTACACCTAGTCTTCTCCATTAAAGTCAAGTAGTCATATTTTCTTGTTGCCATTAATCTGCATTGCAGAATGAGGTTCTGAGTGTATTGTCACAATTGTCATAACTGTTCTTTAAATTACTCTTTAGCAATTTTCGTACATTCAAATGCTTAAAAGCATCTTATTTTCTTTCACACTACATTTTAGTAAGTATCACACAAATATTAAACATTTTATTTTATGTATCCCAACCGATCAATGACACTTTTTCACCAATATGATTAAACTAAGTGGCTAACAAAACTTTATCATCATAGCTTAATAAATGAAATTAGTTTGTAAGATGGCACACTTGATTTATCTTTACATGTTTTGAGATTTGCACATTCCCCATTTTAATGGGTTTCATTACTTCCTTTAGGCAGCATCCCTATTAAGATGGCCTGAAATTGCTTATAAATGTCAGGAATGGATTTTCAGATCCTAGTGTTTTATAGCATCTTAAAATGTTAATTGCTTGATTGAATTCTTCTGATGAAATAATTAAACCTGCACTTTGCTTAGCTGAGATCATTGCTTAGGTATGGCAGTTGTAAAGTGCTTAAAGTGCAATTTATGTTGTTAAGAGAGTTTATATTTTTATATATTATTCCATTAACAGTCCCAGTCTTTCTGTATTAGAAAAGCAAAAAAATAATTATCTCTTCACTTTGGAATGCAAGCCAGCTTGAGACCCATCTTGGAAGAAATAATTAATATAAATAAATAATTGTCTTCTTATGGTCTTTGATATTTGCAGTAAATCTAATTGTTTTCTATTAATTTCCAGTCATTCGTCTAAGAATAATTGTTATCCATATGCGCTTGTGTGTTGGTTGTTTCTCGATACTGAGCTGGAACCAGAGTGAAGCACACAATTCTTTTAAGTGTACAGGATGGTGGCCTTTCTATAACAAGTTACTGACTCTTGAACTCATGTGGGATAATGGTTCCTGCCCAGCTTACCTGTCTGAACCTATCTCCCTCTATGATCCATCTAGAACAGTGGTTCTCAACCTGGGGTCCCCAGATGTTTTTTGCCTTCATCTCCCAGAAATCCTAACAGCTGGTATACTGGCTGGGATTTCTGGGAGTTGTAGGCCAAAACACCTGGGGACCCACAGGTTGAGAACCACTGATCTAGGAGGTTAAGATCTTCTGGGGTGGCCTTCTCTTGGTCCCTCCTCCCTCACAGAGGTGTTTGGTGGGGATGAGAGACAGAGCCTTCTCAGTGGTGGTCCCTCACCTATGGAACTCCCTCCCCAGTGAAATTAGAGCAGCCTCCTCCCTTCTGACCTTCAGGAAGAAAGTAAAAACATGGTTATGCGACCAAGCTTTTAGCCAGCAAGTTAGTGCAGTAATAAAATATGAAAAAGTGAATGACTGTGGAATGACATTGGATTTTGATTTTGGACGATGTGATTTTAATAACTGGTTTTAATACTGATGCTTTAATTTCTTGGTTTTAATGTGTGTGTTTATTTTACTGTATATATTGATTATAGCATTGAATTACTGCCTTTCTGTAAGACCACTCTTGAGTCCCCTTTGCAGTGAGGACAGGATATAAATTTGTAAGTAAATAAATAACAAAGATAAATAAAAGTGCATCTGCCAGTTATTGTTAAAAAGAACATATTTTAGAAAAATCTTTTAATTTTTCAATTTTTAAAAAATTCACACAAATTACCAGCCTATCAAACTTTCCTGAACTGTTACTCATATGAAGACATCTTTACAGAACACATAATTAGGGAATGGGATGACAGACCTTGGGTGAGGTTCAACCTATGGGCTACGTGCCCCCAGTCCCTTCCATTTCACTAATCCCGGTATCATTTTATAGAACTTCAGAACAGGTATTGGGGTGACACTCAGCTATAGTAGGGAAGAGATAAGGGAAAATATCAGAAAGAAGTGCTTTTCTTAGTAGTCTGTGATAATATATTTCACATTATTGTCGAAATCCGTTCTACATCTTCTTTTCTTAATGCTGTGGATTGTTTTTTCCCCGAGCTAACACCTTGTTAGTATAAGTTTTCTCTTTCTTAAATTAAATTTTATTGTTATATGTAGAATAATGGATACACTACCTTCTGACTTCCTAACTTCTGGCTCCTTTTTAGTTACTTTAAATAAGAGACTATTATGTCTTTCACTATCTGTATGATAAATATTTAATATTGCAATTTGATGGGATAGGCCTAATACAAATCAAAATGTTGTTTTTCCTATTTAGATCCTTCTTTACCTTGAGATTGGTGTATTCCTTTCATGAATAGGGATGCAAAACATACCAGCAAATTTTCATATCAAATTTTCTCAACAAGTAAGAGTGTTTTGACACATTCAGACATCTCATTTGGGAAATGATGTAATGCTAGATTTAAAAAAAAAATAATTTGGAATATTTTGTGAAAATCATTGTGCAAAAATCTTAGAATCTTGATGGAAAGTTACATGTATGATAGTCATGATCTTTAGTTTAAAGTACACATTGAAACCATGATAGTCCCCCAATGCCCACTTCCTGTGTTAGCAGCCCGATTCACAAGGGTCCATTCTGCAGTTGCTCAAGAAGCAACTGTTGTTCTTACCCTCCCTTTTATGAACAATCTTTGTCAGGAGAGGGAATTGCAACAGACTCCACTTCTGCCAGGCACATCAGTCAGCTGCTTTCCAAGCTACAGACTTCAAACTCTCCAAAGGATTTTGGCTTGCTTTTTGTAAAAAAAATTAGTCATTTTGCAATTCACTATATTTGTTGCAACCCTTCACTTTTTTATGTGAAGGGAATTTTTCAGAAACCAAGTGCCAAAAATGTGGGGGGAAACCTTCTCAACTTTAGAGGATTTAAAAAAATGTTTATAGCCATTTGCAGTTTTCCTTGAATGTTGAGTTTCAACAAGAAGTTTTTATGTGGATCATCTCACAATTGACATTGAAGTGACCAATGATCCAAAGTCAAAAGTGTTCAGTGGTAGCAGTCCAGTGTTTGGAATAAGTTTTCTTCACTTGACCTTTTTATTTGCATGTTTCTTCGTTGTAATTATTAAAGACATTACCTTTATCTTAGTTCTGCCTTTACTATTTGATTTTATCCTATTGCTTTGTGACATTCATGGTTAATTTAATTTTCTTTTAACTGAAAGCCACCATGCAAAACCTTTACATATAAAGAGCAAGACAGAAACATTTTAAGTATATAATAAACCAACGTAGGTAAATCTGAGAAGCAATTCAATGTGTTCTTTCTCTTTTTTCATTCTTTTGATTATTTGAAATGACTAAGGGCCCTTCCACACAGCCATATAACTCAGAATACCAAGGCAGAAAATCCCACAATGTCTGCTTTGAACTGGATTATGTGAGTCCACACAGCCAAAGCTCAAAGCAGATAATGTGTGGAAGGGGCCTCACTGTGAAGTAATGAGAAATAGTGAGGCTGTTGTTCTGTTATGACATGGTGTATAATTTGTGGTGCAGGCTTGTAGGATCATAATATTTCCAAATAACATTTTGCCCTCTGCTTCCATGGATTTTGCATCCACATGTTGAACCACATATATAACAACAACAAAACTTTATTTATACCGCTCTGTCTCCCCGAGGGGACTCAGAGGGGTTTCCAAGTATGGTGTGAAAATATTGCCCCCATAAAAACCCAAAAAACAATACAAACAAACAAAACAAATCTGGCTACCAGTATTAAAAACTCTAAAATTAAAACAGCAATACAGCAGAGGGAAAACAATCAGGAACATCTAATCACCTCTCAACAAAAGATTGCTCCAGGCACTGCCAGGCCATCAAATGCTAATCAGGGTGCTCAGTTGAAACATTCACACTTAGCTCCAGCAGACAAGAGTTCTTTGTCCCATCCTGGTTTTTCCACAGATATATAAACCCATTTTCCTAGTTCCAACAGACCTCACTACCTCTGAGGATGCTTGTCATAGATGCAGGCAAAACGTCAGGAGAGAATGCCTCTAGAACATGGCCATATAGTCCGAAAAACCTACAACAACCCAGTATTTAATTTTGCTATTTCATATAAAAGACACCTTTGCACATTGCTAACTTCTCTTTTTTTCAAAGGAGATAAAACGTGCAAACATCTTTGGCCTGGAATTTCATGATCATTTCTGCCTGATGACGGTTTAGAGAGACATAGTTCCACCATGTAGTTCCACCAGACAGACTAAGTAAATGACAAAATTGGGACACAGTCATTCTAACTGTGAATATATGTTAATTGGCAAGTTTTGGCTTTGTAACCAGACACTATAATATACATGCGTTGTATTGTTTATTAGTAATAATTTAAATATTTAATCAACATCTTAAATTTTAGGCTTATGAAGAAAATACTGAGAAAATGATGACCAGCTTTTCAACCCTTTTGAAATGTTTTAGGTGTAGTTCCATGCAGTTAGATATTAAAAGATAAGGCTAGCTGAAAATTACATTGCACAGACAAATCCTTCTCAATTATGAACACTGACAGTATCCTGTGTCCAAAGTGCTCTGAGATTGAAGATAAATTGCCTGCTTGCTCTTGATTAAAGTTTGCTCTTGTGTTTTCTTTTGACTGCTTTTTCTACTGAAGAAAAATAATAAATCAATAAATGATGAACCTCCTGTAGAAACCTTTGCAATTCACAACTGAAAGCTTGCCATCAGTATTTCTACATTAGGTATTAACAGACAGGTCAAACCTCCCTTTTCTCCCTTAAAAATAACAAATTTCTTTTCCCCTTGCCTAATAATCTAATCTCACAGTATGATTCATTTAATAGTATGTCAGTGGTTCTTAACCTGGAGGTCAGAACCCCTGGGGGGGGGGGTCACGAGGGGGTTTCAGAGGGCTCTCCACATATATTTCTGATGGTCTTAGGAACCCCTTTAGCAGAGAAAATTGAAGATCTCTCCACCTGTCCTTCTCTTCCTTTTTTGGGAACACACAGTGAATCCTTCCACCTAAAGCCCTCCTCCGCTGTGATTGGCTGGCCTCTCAGCCAAGGGAAGGGCTGTTTCTGAGACTCCCAAGTGGGGAGGGGGGCGCATGTGTGGGCAAGAGAGAGCGTTCGAGACTGGAGGGAGGTTTGTGCCAGTGAAAACAGACGGTGAATCCTCCCACCAAAAGCCCTCCTCTGCTGTGATTTCCTAGCCTCTCAGCCAAGGGGAGGGCTGTTTCTGAGACTCCAAGCAGGGAGGGGAAGGATATGCAGTAGAAAGCTATCTATGTGCTATTCTAAACACAGTCTCATATTTAAATTCTGCTAGATTGGATGCCCACCATGTGCAGTACTAGCATGCTAGAAATTTATGGCCTGGCACTTAAATATGTAACAGCTGAGGGTCATCGAAATTGAAGTCATTTGCATGTATGCTGAATATGCAAGCACACCAGACCCCAGAAAGTTGCTGTTTCCTGTCCGAGCAACCCCAAATGGAATCATTATACTGAACGGAACCTCCAGAAATGATGATAATGTTGCTCTTTTTTGTACAAAAAGGCCCTTGGCCACCTGCTCAGGTAGGTGAGCTGTTTCCACAAAGTGAAAGCTAAACGAAATGGAATGCTTTGGCATTCCACCTTTATGACCTTAATGTATTCCTGGCTGCTTACCACTCCTTAAACATTCCATAATTAACCAGGACTTTTTCAGGGTCTATTTTGTGACATTGAAAGGTAGCAATGTTTCAGCTACCTTCCACAGCCTTTAGTGCTTTCTCTAGAATAGAGACTGCAAGTTCCCAGATGATAGGCCACCTGTAAAATTGTAGCTGAAGTTTGTTCAGAGTCAACATAGGATGAGCTTACAGATAAAAATATATATAACTAACACTATTTTGTTCAAAGTACCCTCAATTTGCTTGCTGTGGAACTCAGGGCTGGCAACCAGTTTCCCACAATATGAGATGACAGTACAAGGGCTGGCCCTCTCTTTTTCCTTCCCCTTTTCCGTTCAATAATGAGCACATTCATCAAAGCATATTAAGCAATTTCAAATTATTTTTTGTGAGAGAATGCTTCTCCTTTTCACTCATGGAGCTGGGAATTGACAAACTCATAAATCATGCAGAGAGCAGCAAACACCAAGTGCTAGCCAAATTAGGAGCTGAGCAATTCTACATGAAAAAAATAATGAAAATAAATAGGATTGTGTTACATAAAATAGGTTTGCATTAATAACCAAATGAAAGCATGTCAGGAAACTGTACTGTCACAGCACATTTGAAATGTTGCATAAAAATGACATTGCTGCAAGACAAACATGGTCAAATGCAGTCATAATTTCTTCCTTATGGCTATGTGTGCGGTCCTTTCAAGAAGTGTATTTCAAATTGTATTGATGGGTTTATCCCTGAAGGGCAAGTTGAGACTACAGTTGATGTGAGTCTTTCATAGCCTGATTTTCCTGGTCACAGCATTAAAAGACGAAAAAGAGTGAGAAGAAAAACTAGTCAAACAGAGGAATCTACATTTATCCAACTAAAGCATTAACAACATGTTGCAAAACCTGTGGATAGTTATTTTTATATAGTACACCAGCATCACGTATACACTTAGGATTTCCCCTCTTTTACATTTCTGTTACTTAGTTAACATACTATGAAATGCTCACCATATCTAAGAGTTCTGAGCAAATTTTGGTTCTTTTGTTGAATCTGGGAGACTTTAGTGTTGCACACTACATGTTAGCAACACCCAGAAAGCAGTATGTAATTGTAGCTCAGTGTATTAATACTTACCCCATTTTACACCCCTTACTCTGTTGGCTATTTGAGGTTCTTTGAGGACCTTCTAATCTCAGTATGATGCCAGAAAGAATACCCCACCCCCCACTCTGCCTTTCTATTCAGGTCAGATCAGGAGCAAGTCAAAATTTATGTATTTATTTATTTATTTCCATTACTTTTACCCCGCCCTTCTCACCCCCGAGGGGGGACTCAGGGCGGCTTACAGAGGAAGGCACAATTCGATGCCTTTATCACATATACATACATATATAAAAGCAATTAAACAGTTACAAATTAAAATCAAAATCATCAGTACAGACAATACAATAACAAAATACAGGCTAATAATAATAATAATAATAATTTATTTATTTATTTATTTATATTCCACCTTATCTTCCTGGAGGGACTCAGGGTGGATTCCAAACATAAAAGGCAAACATTCAATGCCCAAATACAGCAACAATACATCCATGTTGTTGTTTATTCATTCAGTCGCTTCCGACTCTTTGTGCCCTCATGGACCAGCCCATGCTAGAGCTCCCTGTCAGCTGTCGCTACCCCCAGCTCCTTCAAGGTCAAGCTAGTCACTTCAAGGATACCATCCATCCATCTTGCTGTTGGTCAGCCCCTCATCCTTTTTCCTTCCATTTTCCCCAACATCATTGTCTTTTCCAGGCTTTCCTGTCTTCTCATCATGTGGCCAAAGTACTTCATCATTGCCTCTAATACCCTTCCCTCCAGTGAGCAGCCGGGCTTTATATCCTGGAGTATGGACTGGTTGGATCTTCTTGTAGTCTAAGGCACTCTCAGAATTTTCCTCCAACACCACAGTTAAAAAACGTCTATCTTCCTTCATTCAGCCTCCCCTATGGTCCAGCTGTCACATCCATAGGTTACTATGGGGAATACCATTGCTTTAACTATGTGGATCTTCATTGCCAGTGTGATTTCTCTACTCTTCACTATTTATCTAGATTGGTCATTGCTCTCCTCCCAAGAAGTAAATGTCTTCTGATTTCCTGGCTGCAGTCTGCGTCTGCAGTAATCTTCGCACCTAGAAATACAAAATCTATCAATGCCTCCACGTTTTCTCCCTCTATTTGCCAGATATTATTCAGTCATGTTGCCATAATCTTGGTTTTTTATGTTTAACTGCAACCCAGCCTTTGCACTTTCTTCATTCACCTTGGTTAGAAGGCTTCTCAGCTCCTTGCTTTCAGCCATCAGTGGTATCATCTGCATATCTAAGGTTGTTAATGTTTCTTCCAGCAATTTTAACTCCAGTCTTGGATTCTTCAAGCACCACACGTCACATGATGTGTTCTGCATACAAGTTGAATAGGTGGGGTGAGAGTATAGAACCCTGTCGTAGTCCTTTCCCCAATCTTGAACCAGTCTGTTGTTCCATGGTCAGCTCTTACTGTTGCTACTTGGTCATTATACAGATTCCTCAGGAGACAGACAAGGTGACTTGGGATCTCCGTACCACCAAGAAGTTGCCACAATTTATTGTGATCCATACAGCCAAAGGGTTTAGAATAGTCAATGCCTTTCTCCATTATCCAGTGGATATTGGCAATTTGATATCTCATTCCTCTGCCTTTTCTGAACCCAGCTTGTACATCTGGCAACTCTCACTCCATGTATTGCTGGAGTCTACCTTGCAAGATCTAGAGCATTACCTTTCTGGCATGTGCAGTAAGTGCCACTGTATGAAAGTTCGAGCATTCTTTAGCATTTCCCTTTTTTGGTATGGGGATATAAGTGGATTTTTTTTCAATCTGATGGCCATTCTTGTGTTTTCCATATTTGCTGGCATATTGCATGCAACACCTTGAGAGCATCTTTCAAGATTTTAAATAGTTCAGCTGGGATGCAGTCATCTCCTGCTGCCTTGTTATTAGCAATGCTTCTTAAGGCACATTCAACCTCACTTCTCAGGATGTCTAGTTCTAATTCACTCACCATACTGTCAAAGGTGTCCTCAATATTATTATCCTTCCTATACAGCTCTTCTGTATAGTCTCGCAACCTTCTCTTGATCTCTTCAGCTTCTGTTAAGTTCCTGCCATCTTTGTTTTTGATCATGCCCATTTTCACCTGAAATTTACCTCCGATGTTTCTAATTTTCTGGGTCTCTTGTCCTTCTTATTCTGTTGTGTTCTTCCACTTCCATGTGTTGATTTTTTTAAAAAGAGTTTCTTTTCTCTTCTGGCTAACCTCTGGAATTTTGCATTCAATTGGTCATATCTCCCCCTATCACTGTTTCCTTTTACTTTCCTTCTTTCTTGGGCTATTTCCAGTGTCTCAGCAGACAACCATCTTGCCTTCTTGGTTTTCTTTCTTTTCTTTTTTTGGTAACAAAATTTAGCAACCCAACATATAAACACAATTTATGACTTAACAACTAAAATTAAATAAAAATGCAGCCTGTTATATCAGACATAAGAGAAAATATCAAGCATTTAACAGAAGCATCAATTTCCCAGTTCCTTGGGGGCAAATAGATTGACCATTGCTCAAGATATCTATTGAGCTAGAGGGCGAACAGGGCATGGATACAGACGGTAGCTATTACTAAGCTCCTCCAATGTGAAAGTGCCTTGTGTGACATGTACAGGTTAAGCATCCCCTATACAGAATTTTGCAATCTTTCAAAATGCAAAATTGTCCACAATTGTGAGTCAGGCAGTGCTACCTTTGCTTTCTGGTGATTCAGTGTACACACACTTTGTTTCATGAACAAAATTTCCAAAAAAGATTGTATACAATTCTTTGCAGATCATGTGTATAAGATGTATATGAAATAAATGAATCTCTTATTCAGACTTGGGTTCCATTTTCAAGGTATCTCATTATGTACATATATGCAAATTCAGATATTACAAAATCCAAGCTTCTTCTGATCCCAAACATATACATACCTACTTGTGCAATACTAGACTTCATATATGCCATTTCTCCCTAAATGTGTGCCACATGTCATTTGCATTGCAATATTCGCTTTTTTAAAAAAAGCTATGTTTTTATTTGGCAGTTATCTGGTAACATTAAATGTTACACTTATAATGAATCTGTCATATCTCATATTCAGCATTTGATGGATTGCACACGGTAGTCAAACGTAAATTGTTAAGGTATAAAACCAGGGATGGAAAATTGAATGTTCCTCAGGCATACTGCCAAGAAGGCGCTACCAATGCCCCCCCCCCCCCCCCCCGTCCCTGCTACTATTCAATGCTAGGTCTATTGTTAACAAAACTGCTACTCTCTGTGACCTTATTCTTGATCAAGCAGCGGACCTGGTTTGCATTACAGAGACCTGGATCCGTGAGGGTGATAACATTCCCTCACATGAACTGACACCTCCAGGCTTCCAAATATTTCAACAACCACGGAGTGTGGGACGGGGTGGAGGAGTAGCAATACTCTCCCGTGATTATTTTACCATCAAAATTATCCCAACTCCAAAGATATCCGGTATTGAGTGTGTTGGTGCGGTCTTGGCTAGTAGGGAATCCCTAGCCATTCTTGTGGTCCTGGGTCTCCGGGAGAGAGTCTGCTTAATTTATTAGATCTTGTGGCAGACTGGGTCTTGAGGTTCCCCAGACTTATTGTATTTATATTTATCGTGTCATCCGCAACCAGAACATTGTATTACATTTCTAACAGAGCAAAACAAACAAACAGATTAAAAAAAACAAAAACACAAATTTTGCAAACTTGGTAGCTGATTAAATGTCCTTTGACCAGTATCTGGCCACTTAGAGTGCCTCTGGTGTTGCCGCAAGAAGGTCCTCCATCGTGTATGTGGCAGGGCTCAGGTTGCATTGCAGCAGGTGGTCAGTGGTTTGCTCTTCTCCACACTCGCATGTCGTGCTGGGTGACTTTAATGTACATGTCGAGGCACTGTCATCTTCATCAGTGACTAAGGACCTAGTACCAACCTTTGAAGCTCTGGGGCTCTCATTACTCAAGACTTGCCCTACTCATCGGGCCGGTCACACTTTAGGCCTGATTTTTAATATTGGAGTACGAACATCTCTATCCACAGTAATCAATGTTCCCTGGTCTGACCACTCTGTCCTGAAGGCCCGGATTGAGATTCCATCTCCTCCTCCCCAACTTGCCAAACCAACCCTTGCTCGGTCTAGGAAACTTATGGAACCTGCTAGGTTCTTGACTGCCCTTAAGGGCCTGGGAACTGTGTGCGTCGCTCTCAATGAGAAAGTCAACAACTGGAATGTCAGTTTGTTGGCTGCCTTGGATGAGATTGCCCCCAAACTCCTCTTTCACCCTCACCGGAATCACTCCCCTTGGTACACTAATGAGCTATGGACGATGAAGCAAGCACGAAAGCGGCTGGAACACCGGTGGCGACGGAAATCTGACGAGGTGTCAGTGTCCGCTTTCAAGGCTTTTCACAGGTCCTACGAATCAGCCGTCAAGGACGCTAAAAAATCTTACAATTCCTCCTTAATAGCCTCTGCTAGATCGCGCCCAGCACAATTATTCAAAATTGTTCGTGCTTTGATCAGACTGGCTCCCTTAGTCCAGAACCCAGCAACCATGACTCTTACAGCAGTGGCATTCCAGAAGTTTTTCACTGATAAAATCACCATGCTTCGGCAGGAACTGCCCCCTACAGTCAATACCTTGAGTGAGCTCGAGACTTTGTGGCCGCTTAGTGGGCCTATCTTTGACCGATTTACTCCGCTTGACAGGGAAGATGTCGCCAGAATCCTGGCTGCTGCAAAACCAATCACCTGTTCCCTTGATCCATGCCCCTCTTGGCTGGTTAAGAGCTGCCTGGAAGGTCTACTCGATCCGTTGAGTAATATAATCAATGGCTCTCTTGAACCTAAAAGAGGCAAGGGTTCATCCCTTGCTAAAGAAGCCTAGCTTGGATCCCATGACCCTTGTCAATAATCGTCTTGTCTCTAACCTTCCATTCTTAGCCAAGATGATAGAGCGGGCCGTACTAGGACAATTGCAACAATTTTTGGATGACACAGCCGGCCTGGACCTTTTCCAGTCAGGTTTCCGCCCTGGCCATGGGACAGAGACAGTCCTGCTTGCCATTACAGATGAACTTCGTCGCCAGTCTGATAATGGCGGATCAGTGCTACTGGTACTTCTTGACCTTACCGCAGCGTTTGACACTGTTGACTACGATCTAATGATTCACCATCTTGCCATGTCTGGAGTTCGCGGTCAGGCCCTCAATTGGTTCGACTCATTTCTCCGAAACCAGAGCCAATGCGTGGAGTATATGGATCAAGTCTCTGAAAGATCTCCCCTCCTATGTGGGGTACCCCAAGGTGCAATTCTTTCCCCTCTTCTCTTCAACATCTATGTTAGACCCCTTGCTAGTTTGGTTCGGAGTTTCGACCTAGACTGCTATCAATATGCGGATGACACCCAACGCCTTCTGCGTTTGGAGCCTGAAGCAATGTCAATACCAGACAATTTCACCTTATATCTGGAGGCTCTGTCGAACTGGCTACGTGCTAGTAGACTGAAGGTGAACCCAGCGAAGACTGAGATTCTCTGGCATGGCCGCTCGATTGGTCTGACCCCATTTGCTACCCACCTTCGATGGTGCTGCCCTATCTCCTTCGCCTGCCGTTAAGAGTATGGGTGTCGTTTTGGATTCGCAGCTGACAATGGAAGCTCAGGTCGCTGCTGCCAGCAAACAGGCCTTTTTCCATCTATGACAAGAGAGGCAATTGGCACCCTACCTATCTGATGAGGCTCTGGCAACAGTCATCCATGCCACGGTCACATCTAGGTTGGACTATTGCAATGCCCTGTATGTTGGCCTTCCGATGTCTACAACCCGAAAGCTCCGTATTGTTCAGAATGCAGCAGCCAGGCTACTCACAAGAACACCCATGAAATGTCATATAACACCAGTGTTGCAGCATTTGCATTGGCTTCCAACTGATTACCGTGGTCTATATAAGATGCTAGTTCTGACCTTTAAAATTCTTTACGACCAGGGTCCATCATATCTTAGGGACCGTCTCTCATTCTCCCATCATTGGAGGTCGCAACGACCATCCCAACGTGACTTACTTTATATACTGGGTCCTAGAGAAGTGCACTTGGAAAGGACCAGATGCAGAGCTTTTTCTATTTCTGCCCCTGCCTTGTGGAATTCCTTGCTGCCCTATAGGAGAGCCATTCGTGAGTTAGGGCCTTTTACCCTAGCACTTAAGACCGAGCTTTTTACTAGAGCTTTTGATCTTTGTTAATTTTATCAATATCTGTATTCATGTATTTTTATCCTTTACAATTTTAGCTTGTAAATCGCCTAGAGCATCTTGGATGGAGGGTGATTAATAAGTAATTAAATGATGATGATGATGATGATCATGATGATCATGATGATGAACTTTGTATATTCTGGGCATTTTGCAGAAAAAAATACACAGGAATCCAATAATAAATGCAGCATCTAGAGCCATTGGTATTACTAGGTTGGCACCATTCAGAATGAGGAAAAAGCAGGTCTGTACTGAGAAAGGTTTTTTTTTTTTTTACCTAGCAGTTATACACATTCACCACCAACAAGCTTCACAAAGGGATTCAGTCAATCCTAGACGCAAATGGAGTAGAAATCTATTGAGCAGTCTTGCACAGAATGCCTTTTGAGCAGTTGAATATCAAGACTCATATTACTTTCAGTTCATCCGCCCCCCGCCAGTTCTTTTCACTATGTAACATACAATACTTCTTTCTACTCCACGAAAGAAGATGATAATAATCTACCTTTTCTCACTTTCCTTTCTTTTTGTAAAGCAGAAATCTTATGTTCCTTTTACATAGAAGATGTATCTTTATAAATTTGGGGGGAAGTGGGAGGAGGAACCATCCAGCCCATGCAAAATCTGTCCGATGACACCACCCAGTACTTCCCTTTTACATTAAAAAGGCATTTCTCATTCCGATATAGAGTGATTTTAATGTCTTTCATGGGAACATTCCACATATATAAACACTTTTCGCTAGTAGATCCTCTTTACTATAGTTTTGTAGGTGCATTCATTCAACAACCTTTGGTGACCTTATTTTAAAATGTGATTTATATATATCCTTAGGTATGATAAATATCATTTAAGTATCTGATTTTTTTTCCCAAAGGTATTTTTAAAATACCAAAATACTTCCTCACTTTTGCATTAGATCAGGAGAAGGGTGATTAACAAAATATTATTTTGTTAGTGTTTTAAATAGGTTTACAGGATGACTGTATGCAGGCTGCTAAGGATGCCCCCTTTCTCTCTCAGCAACATCCTTGGCTGGAACTAGGTATATCTGTGCCTACCTGTTGCCCAAAGGACCTTCAATCCTCTACCACTCTGGCATTATTTCAATTCAGTTACTTAACCTGATTTTAGCCATTGGTCAGAAAAATGATTTTAAAAAGAGGTGGCAGTTCATCTCAAGAGTAAAAATACCAGTCCCATGTACCAGAAAAATTTCCACTGCCCTGTTTGGAAAAAAAATTGTGGCAGATAGTTAGGAAGTTCCAGCATCTCTTGCTGCCGTGTTTACCAACTACACTGAACTTCTCCTTCACCCTCACATTTGCCACCAAAAAGCAGCCTTCCTGTGAATAATAAGAGCTACAGGTCTCAATGCCCTAGACAAGGCCTGCACAATGTGTAGCCCCCCAGATGTTTAGGACTCCCAATTCCCAGAAGTCATAATTTCCTTGTCCAATTGTCAGAAATTCTGGGATCTGAAGTCCAAAGCAACAGGAGGGCCATAGGTCATGTAGGCCTGCCCTAGACAGATGGAGATTGTTCAGGTTCTAGTAAGGCTCCAGAAAAAACAGGTTCTTACTCCATTAGAGTAATAACTAACAGCTGCATTACAAATATTTGAGGAAGGCCAGGCTAAGTTCACTTTATGCCTGAGGGTTTGTGGAAACCTCTTGAAGGTAAAGGATATATATTTTTATATACTGCCTTATGAATGAATTCAAATGTTACGAATTGGATTTGTTGTCCAAACAGTGGATTGCTTTAAATATATTTGGAAATCAAGCATAAGTCATGTCACTTTAATGGTGTTTTTGTTTTAAGTTTGTAGTAAATGCATGGTATTCAGAAACCTTTTCCTGTTGCTAGTTTTTTGTATCCCCAACATTGAGCTGAGAAGCAGTGATCTAGGGTAGCAATGGAAATCGTGTTTCCTCCAGATGTTGTTGAATTATAGCCCTTAACATAATCACCATTGACTGTGCTGGCTATGGCTGTTGAAAGTTGTGCTCATCAGCATCTGAAGGGACATCTGATTCTCATGTCTAATCTAGAGGCTTCAGAGTAACACCTTGAAGGATATTCCAACAACAGCAGAACGTTCTTGAGAGTGGTCCATGGTGGAATGCACAGAATAATCTGTAGCAAATGAACGCAAATGAAGCAGTATTCCTTTTCTCCTGTGTCCCCTTTGGCTCTTCGTTGGGTGCAGGAACCTATTTCAGTACAGCATATTGTTCAACAGAATGATATGAATAATTTGCTTTCTTGCCTCACAGAAGCTCACCATGACAAAATATAAGCATCTCTGTTCCAGGGAGAAAAACATACAGCATGAGCTAAGCTTTGGAGCTTAGACATTTGTAAATGTGTAGCTTACTGTGACATTTTTTTGTGTGACAATACATAACCTTTCTTCAGATAGCATGGGATCGTTGGCAAAACAAATCACTGAGCATTATGAATAATATATTGTTAGTCTGTCAACTGAAACTGAAAAGATGTGAAAGGGAAGAAGAGTTCTCTGGAGGAAACTTACTCCAGTTAATAATAACCAGTAGCTGTAAAATTGGTACAAAGATTTGTAGGTAATTAGCTAAGAGGATGATAAGACCATATGGCCAGGCATTATGCATTTCTTTTTTCATGCAAAAAATTGCTACAGAATAGGCTTTTCCTCCTAATTAACTTGTGTTATCCTTTGATTTATGCAGTGTGTTCCGTACTAAACTAAAACGTAATTTGTAAATTAATGTAAATATAACAGCACTGTTTGGTTATTTTAGGCAGTGTTGCTATTTCCAGATGGAAAATCTGGGGGAAACTATTCTTTAATCTAATTGTAGGTGGCAGAAGACCTGCTTATGTGTCATTTTGAGTATGTTTCTGGCATTTTACTCATTTATCAGTGACCTAAATTGATAAATTGAAGTAATGGTATCGGAAGTGAACATTTCATGGAAACAAATATTTGAGGATCTTTGACTGAATTTCATATTATGTCTGGCACAGCTTGCATTCTCTATATACATGCATGAAATATGTATTGACTTTTTTGAAAAACAAAATTATATTCTTTAGGGGTAAAAAATGTTATCTCTCTCTCTCTCTCTCTCTTTCTCAACCTCACATGAAAGCACAAAGAGAATTTAGCCCAAATTACCAAATGGGCTGTTTTACTATTTGATTTTGAAAGCCACAGTAATATGCAAACTTCTTGAGTTTTGCACTAGTTGCCTGATGAAAAATTCCTGAAAAACTGAAAGCTTACAAGTTATTGTGGCATTTTGACTGGTACTAATATTTTTCTTAGGAATGCATTTCCTAAAGCTTCTTTTTCCCTATGATCTCATCCAAGTGCTTGTTTTTGCTTTCTTTTTTTTAACAAGAGCAGTTGTTTGGGCTGTTTATGCATTGTAGTGCATACTATTTTGTACAGTTTATCTCAGCATCATACTGTAAGATGCACAGAATTCTGCAACAGGAGAAGATGCCAAGGACTCAATCTGCCTTCTCAACTGATATATTTTCATTTATCTGGTTAGATAATTTTCCTTAAAAAATCAGTTACATTAGCAGTTAAATTTTTCTTGATGCATTTTGGGGTGTTCTTAAACTGGCTGAATAATGCATAAGTCTAAAATTCTAGTGGAAAACTCAATCCAAAAATCTGGGTTAATTTATCCACAGGTCAGTGTAAGTACTTTACCTTAACTGTTATATAAAACAAGGAATCATCCCCTTCTCTGAGTAGAGGGTGATTTTTAGGTTGCCCATCCTAGGACAGTCTAAAAATCCCATCTACTCTTTTTGACATCCCTTTGAGAAGAAGTCCCAAATAGTCACTGCTGCCACCCCCAGGTTTCCCTCTCCAGTCACCCATAAAGATCAGGAATGTTGGCATGGAAAAGAGAGAGAGGGAGAGAGAGAGAGAGTAAACAGGATCAATGTTTTCTTTAGATGTTCCCAGAACAGACTAATTTCTTGCCTTTTGCTACTCAGGAGGTGAGTTGAGAAAAGATAATACTGTAGCTTAACTTCCATCCAAAAGGAACTGTCCCTTCTCCAAATCAAATAGTAAAAGGCCTTTCAGAGTGCCTTAGTAGCAAAATGGCAGCAGTGGTGGCTGCCACTATGATGTGATACTAATGCTCTTCCTTCTCCTCAGAATAAGCCTTAATTTATCAGATTTTTTTAGGGGAAAACATCCAGCTAAAACCTGAGACTTTTCTACTTGGTCTGACTGACAAAAATAACCATGATAGACTATTACAATATGTTACCACAGCAGCCAGACTTCTATACATGCAAAAATGGAAGAGTACAATAATATCAACAATGGAAGATTGGATTATAAAAATGATGAATTTGGCTGAAATGGATAAATTAACAAGTCTAGTAAACAAAGGGACATTGAAGACTGGAAACCTTTTATTCACTCTTTGCATGATGAAGAGAAGGGCTTGCCAATTCTGAGTTTTGAAGAATAAATTAAAGGTTGTTGTTGTAATATGAGAAAAGAATTAGCATAGAGAAGTCTAGAGGGTGAAGCATATGATACTAGCTTTCTTTGTTACTAGACTGGAACAGACCAGAGGGCATCTATCTTTACCGTTCCTTTTTGAAAAAGAAGGGTGTATAAAAAGAGAAGATGCAGTAATGTTACATGGAAATGAAGTGTGTATGAGCACCAGCAGAAACTAAGTGTAAGCAAGATGTTGAATGTTGAAACAATAAAAAAGAATAACCTGTAAATTATCCATGGGTCATAATCATAATCTATCATTTTGACCCCAAACCATGCCCTTGACTTATATAAGAAGTCAACTTATCCACACTGCTATCCTGCATTCAGACTAGTTGTTCTGGAACAGCTGTTCCAGGAGCTCCAAATTTGTTTGTTTTGCACTGAGTGTTTGTTTATAGTCCTAAGTTTCAGGGACTCTGCAGATAGGTGGTTTCTTCTGGCTGCATTCATAGGGCAAACCACCTGTCAATTATAGTTAGGTTCCCTGGTCCCGCCCCTTTTTGGGTTTTTGGAGGGAAGGGGCCATTTTTCAGTTAGTCTCAGCAAAGGAAGCCAATGCGCAGGATGTGTTCCGATGTTCTCCTGTACAAAAGCTTCAACCCTTAAGACTTCCCGGGGGAGAACAGTCTTAAGCCTCTAAAGCCTCTAAAGATGCCTTACAGCCCTGAGGAATTCCGGAGGGAATAACAGCTCTAATCATCAAAATCTCCAGCAAAGTGACTAGAGGCCTGCTGGTACGTCTGCTCGGTTTTGAGACACAGTTCAGCCGGTAGTGGATTCAAATCAGTCAGGTTTAGGTTCACAGTAGCCTGGGAGGAGCTAGAAAGGGGATTTTCCTTGAAAATAAAGCAAAGAAACAGTTAGAAGCCACCAGTTGCTTGAAGCCTGGAAGCATTTGTTTAATTTTGAAGACAAAGGAAGTTTCTGTTTAATTGTTCATCAATAAAAGACTGTTGTATTTAAGCTCAAGCCTCCTAAAGACTGTTTAATGAGGGGAAATTCTCTAAAGGCTTCTTTTCAGGTCCCCTGGCTGCCAGTTGGGCTAAAGTTGCACGTCCTGTGTTAAAAGCACTTCGTTTCAAGCCCAGCGGCGACAGAACACTAGTATATCTGCTAGTCTGAATGCAGGCTAGCAGATATACTCAGTTAACAAAAGTTAGAAACATTTTAATTCCCCTTCTAGTGTTCTTTCTTTTCCCTCTATTTTCTCTTATTAAGCATTGCCTATCCAGAAGGTTTCCTTAGTGTCCATGCTAAGTTTCATGTACTTAAATATTATATCAGGATGGCACTGACTATTTCACTCATGCAAGTGAGGAAAAATAATTCCTATAGTGGTCTTTCCACTGCAGTTAAAACAAATAGGTCTATGCAGTTCGTCCTTAGTATTTGTGTGAGATATCCCCCTGTCCATGAAAATCCTGGGTCTTCATGGCACAAATAAGTTTTTATCATTCCACTCAGGGTTTGCAAGACGGTGGCTTTTCCTCAGCAAGCAGCAGATTTGCCTCAATTTCCCTGCCTCTCCTCAGTATGGTGATGAGTTGCAGTCCTTTTCTGAAGAAAAGAAGAAATGCATCAGTTCTTGTCTCTGCTGCTCTTCCTTTCTCTTTGTCTCTGGGTTGATTTGTTGTTTCCTCCTCCAAAGGGGAAAACCATTCATTTACCTCACTTGTGATATAGAATCTTAGCTTTGTCATGAAGACCCCGCAACAACTTTATGATGAAGCTAAGTTTCTCTCTCATAAATGAGGGAAATGAATAGCTCCAGGTTGGCAGTTTTGCCACTGGATGAGAAAGATACAACAGTGGCAAAGAGAAAGGAAAATTGGCAGAGGCAAGAACAATGGCACTTCTTCATTGCTACCTCCCTCTCCCTTGAAAACAGCCAACCTAATGCAAACGTTTAACATAATCTGGAGCCCAAGAGTCTATGCCCCCCTCCCCTGAAAAAAGGTTCAATACATCTTAACATTTCATCCTTGCTCCCCAGTACTCTGACCTAATCCAACTACATCTCCAGGCCATGTTTTCATTTGAGATCAGCACTTCCAGCATCGTAACTGGTGACATCCCCTGTGCCACAGGGAAGGGAAATGTGTCGAGGTAAAACAGTTGCACAGAGAGGGGAAATGTGTTGAGGTAAAACACTTGGAGGGGGGGAATGGTGGGTTCCAGTTGCTTCTCTGCTGTAGCACAGCATATGACCTCCCTCTCCAAGGCTTAGACTAAGAGTCTCTGAGGGTCACACAAAATCATATGAGAGGGCCACATGTGGCCCCTAGAATTCAAGCTACAGAAAAATATTAGGAAGAACATCCTGACAGAGCTGTTCAACAGTGGAATATGCTGCCTCCAAGTCCCCTCCTTTGAAAGATTTTAAACAGAAGCTGGATGACCAACTTTCAGGAGTACTTTGATTCTTGCATATCAGGGGGATTGGAATGGATGGACGTAGTGGTTTCTTCCAATTCATTATGACTGTGACTAACATTATTTCACCTGCTTAAAATGAGATCATACATACCTGTAATCTGCTCATGGTATGAATCCCAAGTTTCCGGTGTCTAAATTTCATGTCTGGCATCCATGGCACAGTTAGCAATATATTTATAATCATTGTCATTATTATTGCCAACAAGTATATGGTTCTGATGGAAATCTGTGGTTTCAGTTGTAATTAGAATACTGCATTCCAACTGTGTGAGAAGTTATATTAGCACACTTTTCATTTTCCTGGAGCAAGACTTCTGAATGGTAGATGAAGGATCAACATAAGAATAGCTCTTGGAATTTTCAGCTGTAGGGTCAAATGTATGTGTAGGAGTACTTCAATATTATTTCCTTTTTTATCTGGATGAATACGTTTTGACAGTAGAGTATAAATATTACTCTTTGAAATCAACTCTTCTTGAATTAAAGCTTCATAGGCTTACATTGCACACATTTTCAGAGTGCACTGGAAAGGTTTCAGCCTCAGAATTTCATGCTGAATCAGTGGACTGCAAGTAGTCTTTTGGGTACAAATGGCAGACGTTAACATGGAAAAGAGCTCATATTGATTAATTTTATCTAGTAGGAGACTACTGAAGAATCTTGCTCTCTGTCCTTCTCACCCCTATCTTTCTTTCAGAATATATAAAGACTGTTCTAGCAAATGTTGGAAATCTGAGATAAATGTTGGAATGTTTTATCATATGTTATGGTTTTGCAAAAAGGTCCAGAGCTCAAATACATATGATGTTGTAAGAAACTGTTAAGATCAAAATCATGATGAAACCAGAGGCTTATTCATTGGTGATGCTGGAATATCAAGTAGAAAAGAGACATGAGAGATTACTACAGTATTTGATTACTTCAGTGAGAATCATCTATGTGCAGAATAGTCCCATTAGAAATTGCATTTGAAAGTGGGTGAATTACAACTCTCAAAATCATGGGTCAATTCCCTCCAAAGCCCACCAGTATCCAAAACTAGCCATGTTGTCTATATGTGGATTACACATCCAGATTCATCAGCTGCTGGGTTCACAGTACTCCCTTGATGTTAGTGAGCTATAACTCCCAAAATTGTGAGTCAATTCCCCCTAAGTATGCATGCAATGTTTGATTCAGATCCATCATCGGTGGGGTTCACAGTGCTCTCTGGATGTGGGGTGAACTATAACCCTCATCATGCTGGGTCTATTTCCCCTCTTTATTATATATATAAAAACGGATTAGTTCCACGACCCTCCACAAATACCAAAATATATGCATAATCAGGTCCTATTAAAAATGGCATTGGGCAGAAGCAGTGACAAGCCCTATGTGCCAGGTGTGCCATAAGGCAGGCATTTTTGTGCTTGTTGGCTCCAGGGAGCCTATTAGCCATTGGCTTCTGCCTTTCCTACCCAGGCATTCAGAAAGGCCAGAGACCGCACCCTGGTGGAATAGAATATTTCTTTTAGGTTCTCCAGGGTAGACTAGGCTCTTGAATTCTGCTTCTTTTTTGTTAAGAGTTAGATGTAGCACTTACATTGACCCATGGATAAGCTGACTCAGAACTTTGGAGTAGATTTTTGGAATAATTTTACTCCTACATGAGCAAATGTAAGTCTCCATTTGTATCCCTACCATTGTTGTTGTATGCTTTGAAATTCCTTCTTACTGGTGGTTTTCTTGGTAAGAGTTATTTAAAGGGCTTTGCTATTGTTTTTCTTTAAGGCTGAGATAGTGTGACTTGTGGGTTTCTGCATTTGAACAGGGATTCAAGCCCTGGTCTCCAGAGTAGGAGTCCAAAGTTCAAATCACTGCACCATATTGCCACCCTCTCCTTGGAAGATTCATGAACAAAACAACAACACCCCCCCCCCCCCCCCGAAGCTGCTATTTGAATTTCTAGTGATAAGCGCTCTGGCATTGTTCTTTGAGGCCTTTGGAAATCTGCTTTTCTGCCTGGCAGAACTCCACATCCTATTTCCTGGTTGCTCTGTCAGCTCAGAAATGGAACAGGTGGCTCTGTGTATGAAGTTTTTCTGTTTCACTCTGTTTCTTCTGCAATCAGAGCAAACTTAAAGCTTTTCCTGATTTTTTTTCTTCAGCAAAACATGTGAAGTGCCAAATATCTGGTTTTGAGATTAAAATGCGTATTTTTTTTCCTTTTGTGCAGGCCAATTTCCTTGATAAAGCCTTCTGTAAAGCATTTTATATTTCCTGCCCCATATTTTTGGAAAATTTAAGATGAGGCAGATGTAATCATCATTGAAATGTAACTCACAGCTTGAAAGCGTGCCTGACATAAAAGGATGCTAAAATGCACAAGAAAGTACAACCATCAAAATGTATTCTTTCGTTTTTAATGTAGTCATTCTTGGAATGTTTTCTGCTTAAATTAAAGATGGTTAGACTGCATAGGCATATGTTGTGGTCATTTTATTTTCCCCTATCCCTCATCTTACTCTGACAACTGGATGTATTCAAAGATTTTGAGTAGCCAGTCATTGTATGTGTTCTGCAGCTAGGCATCATTTCTAATTTTTGCAAACTGCAGTTTTGAGTGCTTGTCTGAGATCCTCATACACTGAGGATATTTAAAGATTCACATACCAATTCTCTGTTTAACTTAGGTATCACTTTCAATTAGCAATAGTGTCAGAAGGAACTCATCAAGTAATGTTAAAATTCATATGAATGATCACAAATCCCTTGAATTTTGTGCATTTTTAATATTAAGTTGTAGGTGCTGGCTATTCACAATGTCTACCTCACTCAAAGCTGACCTTGGAAGTTGGTGTTGCCAGGCAATCTCTTGGCATCAAAGACTACCACAGTTGACCACCAAAAAGAATAAATAAGCAACTCTGCCAAGCTTCCTATATGCCTTCTCCAACAAGCACAGAAGGGTTGAGAGTAATACAAAAAGCTTCAGGTCTCTTGTGATTCTGTAACAGTGAGGAACAGTGGTATTACAGCAGAAAGAGTCTTCAGACTTGGAAGTCAGCAGTGCTCAGTCTTCCTAGAAGCTCCGAAGCCATCTGCTTTTGGGTAGGTTCTCATTAGTGGTGCTTCTTGTGTTGCCATATTGTTCTGAATGATCTCAAGGGTTAGGACAACCAATTCCAGGTGTGTATCACCTGCCCGGAAAAGGTAGCTCCAGATATCTATTGAGTTTCCCACAATAGTTTGGTTAGTGGATAGACTGCTTGTCCTCATTCCTAAGGAGAGCAGTCATCATCGGTGGTGGGTCCATAGGTGACTGTAGATACCTATTCTTGACCTGCATGTTCTTCGGTGAGGACATCGATTTCCAGGTGGAAGGCGGTCTCAGGGTTGACTTGACACGCCTTCCTCTTGACACATTTCTCCCTTTTGCCCTCTATTCATACCTTTTTGAATTCTCCAGCACTGTTGGTCACAGTTGGCCTCCAGTTAGAATGATCAAGGGTCAGAGCTTCCCAGGTCTCAGTGTCTATGCCACAGTTTTTAAGGTTGGCTTTTAGCTCATCTTTAAATCTCCTTTCCTGTCCACCAACATATTGTTTTTCATTCTTGAGTTGGGAGTATAGTAACTGCTTTGGGATATAGTGATCAGGCTTTTGAACAACAAGGCCAGTCCAGCGAAGTTGATAGAGAAGGATCAACACTTCAGTGCTAGTGGTCTTTGCTTCTTGCAGCATACTAACATTTGTCTGCCTGTCTTCCCAAGAGATTTTCAGGGTTTTTTTTTTTTTTTGGAGGCAACGCTGTGACATCTGTAGATGGTCATAGAATCATAGAGGTGGAAGAAACCTTGTGGGCCATCCAGTCCAACCCCCTGCCAAGAAACAGGAAAATCACATTCAAAGCACATTTTACAGGTGTATTATAAGGTTTAGAGGACAATAGCTTTATAAACAAGCAACTTGGTATCCCTACAAATGTCCCAGTCCTCAAAACTTTCTGCTGCACTCACAGAGCTCAGGCAATGTTGTATTTCAGTGTTGACTTTTGTGGAGAGGTGGCTGCCAAGGTAGCGGAAATGGTCAACATTTTCTAACATTACACCATTCAGCTGCATCTCCAGGATTGCAGAAGGAGGCATTATTCATGGCAATATTTTGGTGAAACTGAGGCATTGAGTCATGAACATTAAGATGTTTCAAAATCAAGCTAGCTGCTGCTGTACATCGTCCTCATGTCTCCTTTATTCCATCATCATTTTGAAGTGTCAGTCTGCTATTGATTGTTGATTAACAGAACAGCCTGTCTGTAGATAAAGCCAACTGTGGGGACACTGAATGTTTCTAACAAAACGATACTGCAGTTGGCTTAATCTGAGTTATACTTGCACTGCTCCAGTACTGAAAGGTGAGAACAGTCCAATCCAACTTATTTCTTTGTCTTTCTAGTGTTTACCTTTTTAAGCCACACTGCAGACAATGAGAGGACTGATCTTATTTAGCTGCAATTGTTTGGTTTCATATCAGATTATTCTGCTCTGAAATAAAACCCATAATGGTAGCATTTTATTGACCCTTCCAAAAATCTTGCTAGTTGGCTTTCATGTTTCTGATGTATTTGGATGCTGTTCTTGTGATAGTAAAAATCTAGAAGTAATAGTTTAAAAAGCACCTCGGAGTGTGAAAGTTTGTCTTAGTGTACTCATGCTTCCATTAAGCAAAGAAACGTGATTATGTCTAAGGCCCATGTACCAGAGGTTGTAAAGTGTGTCTAACATTTTGTGGCTGCTTATATGTTGTTTTTCTTTTTAACAAAGATGGACCTCAGGATAATGCTTGATCGTCACTCCCAGCAACCTTTTCCACTGATTATGAGCACATCTGCACTATAGAATTCATGCTATTTGACACCACTTTAAATTCCACAGCTCATTGCTGTGGTATCATAGGAGCTGAAGTTTGATGAAGTACCTACACTAATTGTCAGAGAATTCTAATGACCTTGTAAAATTACAACTCCCACAATTCCTCAGCATAGAGCAATGGCAGTTAAAGTGGGATCAAATTGCATTCAGATGTACCCTATGATGTTTAGGGCCGAGGGAAGTAGCAATCCAGCAATATCTTAAGTACCACAGTACCATTTGTGTGCCCTCCCATGTACCTGTGCACCCCCCCCCCCATGTTTCACAGAGTGAGCCTTTAAAGCTAACTCTGTTTTTGGATCGTAATCTAAACAGGATAATACTTTATTGCACGTTCCACCTGATTTTCCCTAGTCCATTGCCTTATGCACCTCATGGCTTGTGGCTGTTTGCCCTCCTCTCCAGTGATGACTAAGAGAATGGAAGGAGTTGAAGAGAAGGTTTAGAAAATTCCTCATGATGCAAGTTTGGGATCCATTATCCAACTGTGTGCAATTGAAACAGTTTGTGTACCTTGAACCATTGGAAAACAGAAGTGTCACTCTCTTAGTCATCCATATGGACAGTTTTGCAGGATTTTGGAAATCTGGATAAGAGAGGCTCAACCTGTACAGCTATGGTTTCAAGACATCCAGTTGTCTTCAAAGCTGTGGTGTCTTGTTGTTCTTTTACTGCCATGAGTTATACTTCCAAAATGCTAGATGTATGGGCACCCCCATCATATATTTACACATTCCATTCTTCTCAGGATTTCTCGAACATTTGGAAAACATGTTTTTAATACCATTTTTGGAATGTTTTTAATGTTTTTTTCCAACCCTGCAATTAAAGGAGTAGATTTAACTTTTGAATTTTAATGCTTTTAGAGTGTGAATGATTGTATACAACTTGTAACTTTGCGCTTGAATTGATCCCCCTCCCCTATTATCCTAGAGTCTTATATACCAGTGATATATCCCTTTATGTTTGGAAGGATCCTTTTAGCACAACAGTTGTCTAAATGCATTTAATAATCTATGTGATAATTCCTTTTGCATACTAATGCCAGTGCCATTTAAAATATTTTATATTTTCTTCTGAGAAGTCTTATGATTCATGTAATTTAGCATTATACAATAATTTACAGCAGCATATGCCACAAACATAACTAATGTCAAAAAGATGCCAATCAGCACAGCCGAGATAAATCTCCTGTTGCGGGAGTACTTTGCGCATTAAAAGTAGACATATTTTATGCATAATGTAGATAATGTCCTACTGCATATTTGTAGTTTGAGGACTTTATTATTAGCAAAAAGCAATCAATTAAAATCAAGCAATAAACCATGCCGCTGATCCCCGAAGCCCATGGTAATATTTGCAAAGAATGCATTTTTTTGTTTTTAATCATCTCATTAAGATATAATGATCCTCTTGCATTATCATATCAAAATAAATTGTTAATTGGTAGGCAGGAGGTAAAGACTCATCCAGTTCCTATCCATGTATATTTGCTGTGAAACAGTTTGAAACTTGATGAGAATACAGCTAGAAAATACATCAGTCTTGGTGGCTTTGTTCTTGGTGTAGCAAAAAGACTCAAAGAAAGGCGGGAATTCTATTTAATGCTACTTTGATCCCATCTGCTTAACAATGAGGACTTAAGCAGTGCAATAGAGAAAAACTCAAGGAAATCTATGTATTTAAATGAAATGATTCAATTCCCATGACAAAATAGAATATTACTGAATGTTTTGTGTAATATTTATTTATTTGCAATATTAAAAGTACATTCAATAAAACCTTTAAAAACATATAAAACCGATGCCTTCATTGTTAGTTTCATTGTCCAAAAATCATTGTCTGAGCCATTCCAATGTTTACCTTTGTCTCATTTCATGTTTGACTGTTGCATTAGATTCTGAAGGCTTGTTCAAATAGCCACATTTCACTTTTTTTCTGGAAGGTCAACAGGGAAGGGGCTGATCTAATATCCCTGGGGAAGGTTTTCCACAACTGAGGAACCAGCACTGAGAAGGCCCTGCCTCTCGTCCCCACCAGTTGCGCATGCGAAGAAGGCGGGACTGAGAGCAGAGCTTCCCCAGACGATCTAAACTCTTAGATGGTTCATAGGGAGAAATACTTTCGGATATGTAAGCTGGGCTGGTGGAACCATTTAGAGCTTTATAGACTAAAGCCAGTACTTTGAATTGTGCCCGGTAGCAAATTGGCAGCCAGTGGAGCTGGCATAACAGAGGAGTTGTGTGCTCCCTGAATGTCGCTCCGGTGAGCAATCTGGCTGCCGCCCACTGGATCATTTGAAGCTTCCAAACAGTCTTCAAAGGCAACCTCACATAGAGCACATTACAGTCATTTATACAGGATGTAACCAGAGCGTGGACTACCATGGCTAAATCAGACTTCCCAAGATACGGGCGCAGTTGACATACAAATTTTAATTGTGTGAATGTTCCCCTGGCCACTGCCAAGATCTGGGGTTCCAGGCTCAGCTATGAGTCCAAAAGAACTCCCAAGCTGCGAAACTGCATCTTCAGGGGTAGTGTAACCCCATCCAACGCAGGCTGTAGCCTTATGCCCTGTTTGGCCTTTTGACTGACCAGGAGGATCTCTGTCTTGTCTGGATTCAATTTCAATTTCTTCGCTCTCATCCAGACCGTCACAGTTGCCAAGCACCAGTTCAGGACCTGAACAGCCTCCTTAGTAGTAGGTGGAAAGGAGTGATAAGGTTAAACGTCATCTGCGTACAGGTGATATCGAACTCCAAAACTCCAGATAAGAGGGGCAGCATAGATATGCAGTAAATAAATAAATAAATACATAGTATTTATATTCTGCTTTGTACTGCAAATTCCCAATGGTAGTATATAGAGAAAATTAGTGTAAAACCATTTAGAATGGTTAAAAATGAAACGTTAAGCAACTTAGCAAGTGTAACAACATAAGCAATTTGAGACCATGCATTTCATGGCCAGCATGTTTAAAATATATTTTCTAACTTGGGTCTAGAATGAAGCCAGCATTGGTGCCAGTTTTTCTTCAAGTGAGAAAAATGTCTTCCATATCTTCACACAGCATATTGCTCCCACTGGTTTTCACTGTTATGTACTATCAAGCTACAGTAACTGTATCCTAGGAATTTCTCAGCCAGATTTTCCATTACCTTCCCCTTGGGGCACATCTACACTGATCTCTGCAGCAGCTAAACACCACACAGGGCTCATCTTTAATTATATTAAATGGGTGCTTGGGGTGGGGATGGGGATCCCAGCTCCTAAAGCAGAGGTTGGATTCCCCCTTGAATTAGAGACAGACCAAACAAGGGTATCTGGTTCCTAAACGGAACTGACTGCAGCTGTCTTGAAAACCATCGTGTGTTCCCCAGGACTCAGGGATGTCTGTCACTTCCTACTGCCCCATTACTGGTTGCTACAACAGTGTCATGAGTGTCAACCTTGAAACACTGAGTATTCTGTCGCACGCTGGGCCTGTAAAGAATTTCCTTTAGAACAGGACGTGCAGCTTTTGCCCAGCGGGAAGCCAGGGACCCAAGGAGAAGTTCTCAGAGGTTTTCCACCACAAATAGTCTTTAGATGGCTTGTGAAGTATAACAAAGTCTTTTATTAATGAACAATCAAACACAAACTTCTCTTGTCTTCAGAAAGTTAAACAAATGATTCCAGGCTTTTATGCAACTGGTAGCTTCCTAAACTTGCCCACGAAGGACAGGCAACTGTCCTTCATGGGCAGTTGCCTGTTCTTAAACTTCTTCTTTACTTTAAAGGAAAGTCCCCTTTTTAACTTCTCCCAGGCTGACTGTAATCTAACCCTTACTGATGTGGGCTCTGCTACCGCGTTGAACTGCTTCTCGAACGCCGAGTGGACCTACCAGTAAAGGATTAGATGTTCTCCAGCTGGAGTTCTTTGGTCTTTAGGGCTGTTTCCCTGGAAATCTTTGGAGACTCTTAAGACTGTTCTCCCCCGGAAGGTCTTGGATGCTTTTAAGACTGCCCCCCCCCCCCGAAAGTCTTAAGGATTGAAGCTTTTGTACAGGGAAAGCTTGCACACGTCCTGTACATTAGTTTTCCTTTCTGATACTAACTAAAAATGGCTCCCTTCCCTTCCCAATTGCCCTGAGCAAGGAGCTGAACCAAAACTTAACGATGATAGACAGGAGATTTGCCCTATGACTGCAACCGAAGGAAGCCACCTATCTGCAGAGTCCCTGAAACCTAGGACTGCAAACAAACATTTAATACAAAGCAAATAAAATGGGAACTCCTGGTACAGCTGTGCCAGAACACTGACAGGAGAGTATTACAGCCCAAAGTCAAGTGAAACAGAAACCAAGGGAACAAGTGGAAGGGAACGCCAAGTGTCTAGTCAAACCCGAATGCCAAGCAACAAGGTTGTGGTGAGAAATCAGGAGCAGTCCAAAGTCCACAAGGTAAATGAGAGACAAAGTTCACACTGCAAATGCTTAAATGCTGCTTTCACAGCTGATCCCAGCTGCCAGACTTCTCAGCGAGTTGTACTATTCTCTCAGCTGAGTCTTTTCTTTCCTTAGTTCCACAAAGTAAGGCACAGTTAACTTTTCCTGAGCTTGCTTAACAGAAGCCTGTTGGATTTGGCCAGTAGGTTGAGTATTTGGTATTTCTGGGTGTGGCTGAGGAGGTTGCTGTTCCTAGCGGGGTTCTAATTCAGCAGGTAAATCCTCACTCAGCAATCCCTCATCCATGCTATTCATGACAAGCAGTTACATGGCCACCCCCACAGATAAGTTATCCATCCCATTACTGTTGCTGGCAGCTACACAAATGAAAGAGGGTAATTGGATGCCTGCCCACTGACACAGAATGGTGTTTGGTACAGTTGCATAGTAGGGATTCACCTGCTGCCACCAAGGAAACTTGGGGAGTCCTTTTTAGGTTGCCAAGTGGTCTTGAGCCAACCTCTGGGTTGTTGTTTCAAACCTACTTTTTGTAACAGTGTAGAACCCCCCCCCCCCCGCCCAAGATTGAGATGGTACGACTTTTCCAAGGTTGCACTCTGTATTTCTGTATCTGAGTGAAGATGCAGGAGTCATAGTCCAGTGTGAAAGTAGCATTACCCCATATTTAATCGAGTCTAATGCACACCTCAATTTTCAAAACTCTGAAACAAAAAAAAAAAATGCTGGGGAATGTAATGCGCAGTGGCAAAAAGTGCACTTTTTGTAATTTGGACAAAAAAAAGATGCGAATGACAGTGGTTGCATGCTTATAATTCAAGGAGTAGTAGTTTCCCCTTTTGCTTTGGGTGAGTACTAAGATTACCATGTTAGGTGTATTTAATGTGCACCCTAAATTTGGGAAGATAATTTAGCCAAACAAGGTGAGCATTAGATTCGAGTAAATGCAGCATATCACATTGGTCTCAGTCCTATTGATTGCTTGTTACTTTTAAAAAATATATTTGGGTTTTATAAGAAAATTGCCTACACCTGCTGAAATTAAGTCACTATGCAGCTACACTGTTATATACGTAGTTTGGTGCCACTTTAACTGCCATAGCTCAATGTTATGGAATCCTAGGATTTGTACTTTGGAGAATAATTTTATTCTTTCACTGAGAGTGCTAAAGACATTGTAAAACTACAATTCCCATGTTGCCAGTGAGTCTCCTTTGGAGAGATAAAGAGGGGTATAATAATAATAATAATAATAATAATAATAATAATAATAATAATAATAACACAATCGGCACTGACAAAATTACCATCTGCCAGCTGCAGATTTGTATGCATTATTTGCTGATACATCACACAGTCCTAGACACTTGGGAAGTGTCTGACGTGTGATCCAATTTAATAGCTAGCAGAGTGTCTGCTGTGGACTCATCTTGTTGTGTTTCTAATAATAATAATAATAATAATAATAATAATAATAATAAATTGTATAATAATAATAATAATAATAATAATAATAATAATAACTTGTGCCACAAATGCCATCTGCCAGCGACAAAGAACTGATGGGATCAAAAAAAAAAGTTACAGAGAATGAACACTTCAAACTACTCTGGGACTTCCAAATTCAGACAGTCAGAGCTTTGGAGCACAATACTTCTGACCTCACGATCGTGTTAAAAAACAAAGTATGGATTGTTGATGTTGCAATCCCAGGCGACAGCAGAATTGAAGAGAAACAACTGGAAAAGCTGACACGATATGAGGATTTAAGATCGAACTGCAAAGGCTCTGGCACAAGCCAGTAAAGGTGGTCCCAGTGGTGATCAGCACACTGGGCGCAGTGCCTAAAACTTTGGTCTGCACTTAAACACAATCGGCGCAGACAAAATTACCACCTGCCAGCTGCAAAAGGCCACTTTACTGGGATCTGCATGCATTATTCGCCGATACATCACACAGTCCTAAACACTTGGGAAGTGTCCGACATGTGATCCAATACAACAACCAGCAGAGTGATCTTGTTTGCTGTAGACTCATCTTGTTGTGTTTCGAACAACAACAAGAACAATAATGGCAGTTAAGGTGGTGTCAAACTGAATTAATTTTATAATGTGGATGCACTCTAGGTTTTTTAAAAAATGCCAGCAAAGATTCATTGAATTAATTGGATTTCCATATATGCCCCAAGTTGATTCAATGTTTCTACTTTAGTTGGGATTAGCAATTAGAGTTGAAAATGTTATTTGGCATAACAGAATAATGATAGCAAAACAGAGGAAAACGTATCAGTGAAAGCTTTTAATGTTCTAAGCCTAAAGGCCATGTGGGAGGGAAGGGTTAATCTAATCTTTTTCCATTGTGAACACCCCCATTCCCAAATCATGTATTGTGTAGCAACTGTGTCTTTGTAAAACTGGATGAGATGATTTTTCAGAAGATTTAGCCATTTCCCCCATGGGCTGCAATGCTATATTCCCCATGTGGCAATTATGTTTGAGAAAGAACTTGGTCTAAAGGTTCCTTTACTTTGAATGTATTATAAAAAGCAAATCTTATTTACAGCAAAGCATTTTTACAGCCAGCAGAGCTTTCTTAGTTCTCTATTGTTAGTTTGAATGCAGTCAGATCATTAAATTGTCATTTTCTTGACCAAAAAACAAAAAAACAAAAACTGTACTGTAGAAAACAAACTGTTGTTCAGCTTTCCACTCAACACACTGTGTCTGGATTGGTGTGCATCTATGTTTTAATAAACTGAAAGCATACACTCTTAAAATGTTTTCAGGACAATATTGTGCAAGGAAATGTTAAAAGGTTTATTTATGTAAATGTTGAAACATCAATTTATACAACTTGGTTTGTGTTCACTATACAATAAATATGACCTGTAATTTTAATGCAAGCAAGCCTTTCTTTGCTTAGACCAGGCCTGCTCAACTTGGGAGTAGTAAAGGGTTGAAATTAGATAAGCTAAGCCTCTTGGGGTCACAAATAGGTTTTTAGCAACTCACTTTTCAAGTGATATATTAGGATTGTAGTTGTTGTGTGCCTTCAAATTGTGTGCCTTCAAATTGTTTCAGACATAGGGCGATTCTAACCAGAGTTTTCTTGTCAAGATTTATTCAGAGGGATTTTGTCTTCTTCTGAGGCTGAAATAGTGTAACTTGCTTTCAGCCATCCAGTGGGTTGGAGCCCCCGGTGGCGCAGTGGGTTAAACCCCTGTGCTGGCAGGAATGAAGACCGACAGGTTGCAAGTTCGAATCCAGGGAGAGGCGGATGAGCTCCCTCTATCAGCTCCAGCTCCTCATGCGGGGACATGAGAGAAGCCTCCCACAAGGATGGTAAAAACATGAAAATCATCCAGGCATCCCCTAGGCAACGTCCTTGCAGACGGCTAATTCTCTCACACCAGAAGCGACTTGCAGTTTCTCAAGTCACTCCTGACATGACAAAAAAAAATCCAGTGGGTTCAAAGGCTTAGTTCTATGTTCAAACCACCACACCATGTTTTCTGAATTCTGAATTCCTTCCCTCACTGTTTCCTCCCTCCCTTTCTTTCTTCCACCCACCTTCCTTCTCTTTCTCTTCTCTCTCCTGATTTCCTTCTTTCTCCCTCTCCCAGATCCCCAAGATGAAGAAAGTTCCCCAAATGGCTGCAGGCGGTGGGGGCACAAATGGAGGTGGTGGGTAGCAGCAGGTGCAAACAGCAGCAAATGCCAGCAGTAGAAGACTGTGAGGGTTGCAAACTGAGATGGTGTGGGGGAGGAGGGGGGGTTTGGTAGGCTGCACCAATGGATTTTGTGGGCCACATGTTGTGCAGACCTGGCTTAGATGGTAAAAGTGTTGGCAGAGTTCTCGAATAAGAAGAAAACATATTAAAATACAAGACAATACTAAGAATGGTTTCTTCTTGTTTTCTGAGCTATTCATGATCTGCCCCAACATGGTGTAGACCCATGATGTTGGACCACAGCTGTGGGGACAAGGGTTCAGTCCCAGCTTGGCTTTGAAGTCCATTGGGTGACCTCAGGCGTCACATTCTGTCTCTGAAGAAGGCAATGGCTTCCTCAAATAAATCTTGCTGACCTCCCTCTCCCGGTGATAGGTTAGTGTTAGGGCAGTGCTTTCCAAAGTGGGTGATATTGCCCCCTGGGGGACACTGGAACAATCCAGTGGAGGGCTTTGAGTAAAAATAAGGGGATGGCGAAAACATAAGGAAAGAAGATAAGCCATTTTTGAAAAACATTTTTAATGGTTGCATCAGTTGTGTAATATAGTCAGTTATGTAACATAGTCATAGTGATTATTTTATTTTCCAAATAAACACATGAAATGCAAATTATAGCTAATCAATTATCAGGTTCATAGACAGATGTCAACAAGTAAGTGCTGGCAGGCTTGCATGTTGTGCATTATCAGCAGTACACTATCGGCACAAATATGTATGTGTAGTGACTTGTTTAAAACTGGATACTATAAGTAGATGACTTGTATGCAATTTAATTTAGGTTGTTTCGGAATTGTGTGAAAAGCAGTTAATAATAATGCAATTGTAATAAATATTTCAAAAATGTAATTCATTCTGTTGGCAAAAATAGAGGTGGACATTAAGAATTGGTTTTAAAAGGGTGTAGGTAGAAATATAGATACATAAAAGAATGCAAATTTGTCACATAATTTTCTATTTATTTGCTTAAAGAAGAAAGATTTTCAGGAGGTTTCAGGGTAATTTTAAAAAAAGGGGATAGTAATTCAAATAAGTTTGGGAACCTCAGTTTTAGAATCAAAACCACACAACAATGAAAATTCCAAGTGAGAGGAGTTGCAGACGTACAGGTCTTGTGATGATATTTTAAATTCTGGAAGCAATTTGAGACACAACACCACTAAATTTAGATGGGTTTAACAAGTGGACATTTATTTCAGATTCATCTAAAGGCAGTTCAGGAAGAAGATGGGTAGGTGATAAAAGAAAGATGATGACATCAGGAGTTCCTGTAAAAATCTTTAAGTGAAGGAGGACAATATCACACAAAAAACATTTTCTTCCCACCAACACACACGCACACACATGCTCTGGAAGGATTTGTTATTTATGAATGATCGTATTTAAAAACTGTTTATCCAAACTGGATAGGTTTTTGTTACTTAGAGGAGGGGTCTCCCATAGCTATTTATACAGGATAGTGATTTCCCAAAGCAAAGCAAGGTTATGGAAATTAATTCTTGGCTCACGTTAGTTAAAATTGGCATTTTATAGCTCACATTTTATTACATCATTTTGACATCCTTGGTTTAGCTGATACTATAAGCTTTGTGCTGATGCTGGCACGGATTAATATTGCTGCTTTATTGATTTAATTAGTCATATGACCCTTGGATTCCATTACTGTTTTATTGGCTAAGTCAATGGAAATGATATGAGTGCTTTTAAGCACTGATGTTCTTTCTTTTCTGCTTTCTTTGTTCTGTAAATAGTTTAGGTTTAATTTAAAGAAAACACTTGTAGCTCTCAAAATTATCTTGATTTTTTTTTTTTACTGTTCTAGTTGTATTGTTTCGCTTGGTTTTTTGAAATTTCATTTTTGTATTGTTGTTATTGTTAGTTGGACATATTTTAGTATTCCTGTTTGCAAAAGAAGAGCCTATGATCGTTAGAATGGGATTGTGTTCAAGGTTGAAAACCCATACAACACTTCTCACCTGATTTTAGAGAGCTGCACCTCTTGAGCGGTGCTTCTCTCCTCTCCCTAAAGCTTAAAAGATAGTTCAAAATTAACTCAAAATGCCCTCCATGGCATCTTATGAATGTGAGGTGTGTGTCTATGTGTGATTTTCAATATTTTGGTTACCCATTGTGAATTTCCTTCCCAATGTGCCTTTTAAAAGCAAAGTCTACTACCATTTTTGAAAAGGCCTCTCCTAACTGAAAACAATTTGAACTAAACAGAATAAAAAAATCACCAAAATGGAAAATGGGAGGGGGTGTATGTGGAATAACTTTGGACCTGCTTGTCACCACCTTTCTCCAACCTCCCAAACAGTATGGCTCTGCAGCACAAAAAGGAAAAAGGGAAAGGAAATGTGGCTGCATCTTTAAACCTAACTTTTTTTTATTTTATCATGCACTTTTGTTTATTTTATCATACCACTTGTTAGGATGGTACCCAATACTGCATCTAAAGAAGTTGATTTATATCCACAGAAACTCATGCTAAAATAAAAAATAATTAGGTTTTGCTATTTTTTTCTCCTTTTCCCTGCCTATGTCTTGGAACTGTTTCTCATCCTGGGGGTTCACAAGGGGGCTTGAGAGGGGTCACCAAAGACCATCAGAAAACACACATTTCTGATGATCTTAGGAACCCTTTGGCAGAGAAGACTGAAGATCCCTTCTCTTCCTTTAACGCCATTCAAATCATTGAATCTGAAACCATGTAGGTTGTTTTTCAGAGGACCTCTGGCTTCTCTGTGTAGTCTGACATTGAATGACATTAAAATAGCTTTAAAATTATGGCTCACGAAGCAAAACCCTAAATTTTTCCAAAATGGGTTTGATGCCTGGATTAAATGATGGTGTAAATGTGTACAAATTAATGGTGGCTATGCTGAATGGGAGTTTTGCGTAGAGGATAGTTCAGTCTATGATCTGTCACAACTTCTGCTGTTATATGTTCATCTATAATGTTTTTATGACACAGGAGGTAACGCTTTTTAACCCACCCTCGTACATCCTGCAAATAAGATATTTACATTACGATTCATAATGGTAGCAAAATTACAGTTATGAAGTAGCAACAAGAATAATTTTATGGTTGTAGGTCACCACAACATGAGGAACTGTATTAAGGTGTCATGGCATGAGGACGGTTGAGAACCACTGTCTTAGAATATTACAAGATACTCAAAACTTAGCTATATAGTCTGTTGGTTTGTGATAGGGCTGTATAAATAGCTAATGGATGTAATGGATTAAACCCTTGTGTCAGCAGGACTGAGGACTGGCAGGTCAAAGGTTTGAATCTGGAGAGATGAGCTCCCTCTGTCAGCTTTAGCTCCCCATGTGGGGACATGAGAGAAGCCTCCCACAAAGATGGTAAAACATCAAAACATTCTCTCACACCAGAAGGTACTTTCAGTTTCTCAAGTCAGACTACTTGTCCTGACACGACAAAAAAAAAAAAATCAGTTTGAAGAAAAAATAAATCTTTACCTGTTTCCAGCCACCCTCTTTACTTGTCTGTAAAGAATGTGAATTGGTTTGCTTCATGTTGACTGATTCACATTTAGAAAAATGATCCCTTTAAAATGCATCTCCCAGAACCAATTCACCACGCCTTACTCAGCTGTAGGTCTTAATAGTGCCAATTAGCAAAGAAAGGGAGTGAAAGGAAATTCCCTGCTTACTGTATCAAACATAAAATGTATAGCAATAATCTGCATTTATTACTAGTTAAGAAAAAGTAGATATCATGACTACATTCCTGTGTGATTAAAATGAAGTGAACTATATTGAAGATGAGTAGGAAAGACCCTTCACTGTACCATCCCTATTAATAGTGCCACTTCAAGTGTCTTCAAAAAATCCCATATTTTGGCATATGTGTTCTTGCCAGAGATGATAGCCCAGGTTTATGGCTGCAGGAGCTATATTTCTTCTGCTATGCATGGCTAAAATGTGTACGTCTACAAACAATCTGAGCAAAGTTTCTAATGCTGTTTAATTTTATGGTTGTACATTCACTTCTATCCCAGTAGGACCAAGATAGCTGCTTAAAAACTACACAAACCAAGTGATGAAAATACAATCCCTACAAGATATCATTAAATATAATAAAATTATATTAGGAATCAGTGGATACATCACAGCACTACAATGTAATCCATAAATATAACTTACTTCTATATTCTGTCTTCATAAAAAAAAAGATTGTCTTGTACTTCCTGTGAACAATATGTGTGGATTTTGGATTGTGGTCTGATTAAAATGAAGATAACTTTGTATTTAGTGGAGATTATAAAACTCTGAATCAAACCCACAACCCTGTTTGCTGGTATAGCTTTTATGTAATGCAAATGTATTGCTATTGAGTCAATTCTAACTCTGAACAATTTGAGTCATAACATCCATTATATTTTAGGTATAAGGTATACACCATTCCTTATGATGTGCTTTCCCTCCACTTTAAAAAAATGATTATGGAACATTTGCTATTAACATTTGCTGTTAATTAGTGATTTTAATGTGAAGGTAACAGTGTTGTCAAATCAACATGATAGCTGCAAGAACAAAACATCCGCTCCTTTGATAGTACAACACAGCATCCATGCAGTGAGAATAGCATTCCCATTGTTTGGGCAGAGTGTTTGATTTGCCAGTTTCAAAAGAACAAAAAAAAATCCTTTATAGATCTGACTGATGGTTTTGCGTTCTCAATACATGCTATGATTTCACACAACATAAAACTTTGTTATTTGCAGAAAACCTCTGCAAACATAATTCTAATCTAAAGTGTGAGGAAAATTTGGCACCCAACTCAGCTTGGCGGCAGAAACCAAACACCAAACCATGAACCATTTTTTTTTGGTCTTTTCAGGACATAAGAAAAAGAAACTGAAGTTTCTACATAAAAGTATACAAAACAAGAAGCTCAGTGTGTTTTGTTTCTGTACCTTATCCCATGGGTTTTGGAAGTGCTTGATTGGGCTGTTTCAAATGGGATCCCACAGTTTTTGTAATGATTTTATGTGACTTGTTTTATACTTTTGTATGGTTTTTACCAGTTGTATGTCATATGTGCATCCTGGAGTGCTTTGTAAACCACCCTGAGTCCCTTCGGGGAAATGGTGGAAGGATATAAATAAATTATTATTATTATTATTATTATTATTATTATTATTATTATTAGGCATTCCATGATATTCTTGCCATTCTGTAGGCAGAGTGTGGGATCTCATTTGAAATGCATCTAATCCCCTCCCAGGAGAAAATCGGGCAGCAATAATCTCTGTTCTCCTGCCTCCATTTCATCCTTTTCTCCAATGATGTGTGTGGTGGGCATGCCAAGGATGGACTGGATGTCCAGAAATTGGAGGGGGAAGGAAAGGGTGCGAGGGAGAAGGATGAGGCAGCTATGGAGCGTCTGATACCAGTAAACATGTGATTTACAGAAAGGAAGGAAGGAGATGTGTGTGAAGGCCAGAGTACCACAATTATACCATCTGATTAATGAACAGAGTAATTATATAATTATATATTATAAAATATATAATTATATAAACTATATAATTATATAATAATAAGATGTGTGTGAAGGCCAGAGTAATTATACCATCTCATTAGTGAATGGAGTCCTGGGTGGCGCAGTGGGTTAAACCCTTGTTCCAACAGGACTACCAGGTAGAGTGGGTTGAGCTCCCTCTGTCAGGTCCAGTTCCCCATATGAGGACATGAGAGAAGCCTACCCCAAGGATGGTAAAACATCAAACATCTGGGTGTCTCTAGGCAAAGTCCTTGCAGGTGGCTAATTCTCTCACACCAGAAATAACTTGCAGTTTCTCAAGTTGCTCCTGACACACACAAAAATAAATTATTTACACAGTGAATGCAATCAAATGACTACTCTGGCCACTTCAGTGGGACAAGGTCCTCTGAACAAGTATACAGTCACAGATTCAATTCTAAGGCATATATTTTAATATATATATATATATAATCTGATAAGGCCACTGAAATGAATCTCAGTCATAGGACTGCGATGAAAAAAACTTTTTCAATATTGTGCCCATTTTTAATGTATGTATGGGTGCTGAATTCTAAAACACATTAAAAATGTACCAAAGACAGTTCTTCCTTGAATTGCATCACTGGTTTCAATTCTAATTTCATTCAGAACCCCCTTGGAACATAGAAACTTCAAAGCAAGTCATGAAAACTGTACATGATGGAGCAAATCTGGGGTTATTTTGATTGAAAATACCAAATTTCCTATAAAATTAGCATATATTTTTAAAAAGTAATCCTAATTGTTGATTCCACAGTTCTGTGTTAACAAGAAAGAGTTGATAATTCATGGTGAATTATCCTGATAACCAAGGTCTTCTCAATACTGTCAGTGGATAAAATTTTAATGACAGTGGATATAACTTGCCATTTCAAGTGCTTTGAAGAAATGGTAACCAAAGTTTCAGAAAAGGAACACTGTGAAATATTGAATTCCGTTGCTTTTGTTGAAGTTGAATTTTATTTAGAACATGAAACAGGAGATACAGATAAAGTACTGAGCAAAATGTAAATGTTATGCAGTTATCAATCAGTGCAAGTCATTCAGATTCCTTGTGATAAGAAGGGTTTTCTTTTATTTTTCCATTTCACTTTAGAATTCCCATAATGAATTCAAACTTCACTCAAATGGTCCCCATTGCCAAAGACCATGTAAATTCAGTCTGGAAATCTAGTATTGTGATGAGCTTGAATACACCAGAAGCCATTTTTCTCCTTTTGCTATGAGAAAAATATAGCTGTTACCAACATAGTAACAGCTATAGCACAACTGTCCCTAATAAAAAGAAATATTGACTCAACTCAGTCAGCATTAAAAGAATTATGTTAAAAGTAAAAACACTAACATGATTTCTTTGAATTAATAGATTAGTGCCCATTTAAAATATTTCCTATTAAGAAACTTAAGTTTTTCCTAAATAAGACATTCTAAATTCAACTGACATTTCCAACTAAATAAAATTCAGTGACACCCCTATTGTAGTTGGAGATACAGTTACCAGTTTATACATTTATTAGCATCATCTCTTTTGTTGCAGAGTCCTTGTACAGTGACCCTAGCACAAGTTCAAATGATTGATGATGTAACATTTATTGCCCTATGGGCAGAGTTTATAAATTCAGGGCAATGTAGTATGTTTCTCTCATTTCGTTTAATCTCCTCTGAACTGTTTGAAAATATCAGCTGAACAGACACAGTCCCCTGAAAACAGCTGTGTGGACATGTTTCCTCCTATTTTAAGGTTCAAGTTGTGCACATCATTTTTTTTTTATAATCTCAGTTTCAATAGCGTTCTATGAAGCTCTGTGAATTAAGTGTGAATTATTTATCCACCGAATGCAATGTAATTAATTCAACGTAAATCATAAAATTATACAAATAGGAAATATAGCTTCAGAATCCTGGCTCTTTGAGACATTTGACAGTGTCCTTTAGTATAATGCCGCCTGTATATAGCGATAGTGACGAACGACCTTCAGCTACTTATTTCAGCAGTCACCGTAAATGCAAAAAAGGGAAATAGCATATTTCCCTTAACTGTCATTTTCAATTTTAATGAGCATAAATACCACCAAAGGCTGCCATATTTAATATTGTCAGTACTTTATTCTGGCTGCAGGCCTTTAAATGGTTTCACCATTTAGGAAATGAAAAATTAATCTTAGAAGCTGGAAAACTGTAGAAATATCATATTTCAGAAGGCAAAGAAAGAAGGCATAATAGATAAAAAGAAAGCTAAAGAGGTAATATATTTCACGTATTCTTTCTCCCTATAGGTTCTGACCTGACTTGAACTTTTATCATTGTCAGACAGTTTTGTCTGGCGCAATGAAATAATGTTTCATCCATCCTTTTTATATATTATTCGTATCATCAATTTCGAAAAACAACTTAGTATTACTTTCCATCTACTTTTGACATTTCATGCAATCAATGTACCGTATGTTGACAGCTAGCCATAGTTTTAGTACTACTTCACCTAGACAGGATCAAAATATTGGGAAACAGTCTTTGGTTCAAACACTGGCTTAAAACTTTAGCCCTGAGATCTTTCAGAGGTTTTAAACAAAAGTGAAATGATGATCCCAAATGCCTATCTGCTACTATTATGACTACATCCTGCAGGATCCTAGATTGGTGAATAATTTAAGTTCTCTAGAAGATAATGCTAAATACTTAATGATACTTAAAATATCAGGATTCAGTGGGATGCAAGCATAGCAGTTAGAATGGTACCAAGTGTCCTAATTACCAAGACCCTGGTGTCATTAAAGTAGCAGCCATGTAGGCAATCCTCATAATAATAATGATCTACACAAGAACCCTGATGGACTGAACCAAGTTTCTTCTTGCTTCTAGCAACCAGTTTTTCTTCTCTGGTCAACCAGGTGTCTACAAAAAGGAGATAAAGACAATAAAGTCAGCCACCCACATTCAGTGGAGTTATGGGCACAGGACCCCTACAGAAGTGTTCTCTCAGGTTTAAAACGTGCTGTTTTTTTTTTTACCTGAGTGAACACATCTTTAGGAATTTCTAGATCTTCCAGCATTGCTTCATGATCAACGTCTGCTGGAAGCTGAATATAGATTCTCATTGGAAGTCCTAGAGACCCCTAGAGAGGTGTTCTCCTTGGAAATCGCTAGGTTGATCAGAATGACTGGAAGAAATTGACTATAGAGTCACATTGGAGGACTTAGAGATTCCTGGACAGAACTTTTTAATAAAATCCACAGAAGTCTAAACAGTAAATGTGAATTTATGATTGCAGTATCCCAAGAAATATTAATTAGAAATGCCTTGTTTTTTTAATTTAGAAATGTTAAGCTCTCATAGTAAGATGGTTAATCAATCAATATTTTTCTAGCTCTCATAAAAAACAAAACTTAGCTATTAAAAAGCTGAGCAAACAGTTGGACAAAGAAAAAAAATTGTTCCATCCTGCCCTGAAAAGCAAAAAGAGGAAATTGAATAAAGCTTTAGTAGGGGAGCCAGGTCAGGCCTATCCCAGATCCTGGGATTTCAGAGCAAAACTCTGAGAACGGTTAATGATCCTTTCTGATATCACAAAGGGCAGGCCCTGGTTATGTTGCAGAAGTCTTGTACAGATTTAGTTCTCCATATCTTGGGTGTGAGTACAGTATTATTCATGGAACAATTCAAATGCTGCATGTTGTTTGCTTTTTCAAATTTTCAACGATTACAGATGTGCCTATCCATGAAAAATACATGGGAATAAAACTAAAGTGTGGGTTATTAGTACTATTGCTTACTTCTAATTATATTTGGATCCTTTTATTTAAGGTTTGCTGTGTTTATTTGGTTTTGACTGCTTCATGGAGAGAAAAGCAGTCAAGGCGTTCTATGATGAAAACTCTCTAAGCACAGGATTCTAAGCAGCTTTGTGGTATCATGTCACCAAGTGGCCCCATATATCCCTGGGTCTCTTCTTCTTAGCCAAAAAATGGCCCCAGTGGAGAACTGTATGTCAGAAACCTCTAGGATGCTATTTTTTTTGCTGTTCCTTGACTTTTCTCAGAGTCATACTGGAGTAACCATTCTCCAATTAGCTTTTTAAAAAAAGGAATGATGAGTACAGTTCATGGGAATTTAGGGCTTGAAAATGGGAAGAAGTGGCTCTCAAACTTCCATAGTTCTGAGAGCCTCTTCCAGCACTAAACCAAGTATCTCTGGTCCTTGAACCAAATGCAGGACTCCGGTCCACTTAGTCTGGGTCTCCATATTCTTCAGGGGCCATATCCTACTCATAGTTATTGCTGTTAGGTAATCAATTCAGTAGCCACAAAGATGATGAAAAGACATGCTAGAAGTAGAGAATGCAAATGTGCCCATTTTTGTTTTTGTGTATTGAGTGAAGGTAAAAGGTTTTATGGAGGTTGTGTGATTATTATACAATACTTTGGAAATACCTGATGATAATAGTTACTATTGGTATGAATTTCTTCACACTTGGACAATAACTGCACTTCAGTATGATTTCTAGCACCATGCCTTGTCATCTGTGTTAATAGAAAGCATTGTCTTGGGTAAGAATAAATAAATGAGGCTCTAAATATATTCTGGAAGTGAATGAAACTCCTTTCCATCAACATAACAAACAAATTGGTACATCAATGAGTCTCCGTGAAAATAAGAACAGTTCCCTTTGTACCTTACCAAATGTTTTGTGACAAGACTGTTCAATTGTATCACTGCACGCACAATAAGACACAGCTGTTGTTGAATAGATCCTGCAGAAATGAAGAGCTTCACATTTAATGTCTTAGCCTCTCCAGTTCATCATCTTCATTTACTTTAATGGCAACATTTGGCATGTGTGCGTAGAGCTCCCCACAGTTCAAATTGATTTGAAAGAGTCTAGGTCAGATGCTCACTAATTGTGGCTTTTGGTCTGGAACACATAGTGTAATTAGAAATTTCCTTAATGTGGTAGTTACTATTAAAGTCAAGCCGCTTGATCACTTCACACTTGTTATATAATTGTTACAGTTCTAAACTATGCATGCAGAACATTTTGAAAACTCCTGTTCTATTAATGTAATTAAAGTTTAATTTAAATTTGCAGTAATTTCTTTTGCCCTGTAGCAAAAGTCCTAGTTTAAATTGTAAAGTATTGTAGAGAAGAAAAATGTATTTTCCTTTAATATTTGCAGTTGTAGAGTGATATATGAGAATACACATAAGTATACATAATGGGAGAATTTTCTTCTGCATAGAGTACCTGATAGCTGAACTCTCAATTAGCAGCTTTGTGGCAAAGAAGAATACAGTCAACCCTCCATGTTTCCTGGGGTTAAGGGACATAGGAGTCCTGTGGAAAATTTTAAAAAGCCATGAATTTTAAAAATGCTATTTTTAAATTTATGTATATAAACTAGGAATCTCTAGGTCTCCCAGAATGACTCTATCATCAACATCTTCCAGAAGCTGATCGTAGAATTGTACTGGAAGATCTTGAGATTCCTACAAAAGAGTTTATTCTAGGAACCTAGAGTCTAGGTCTCCAACATGACTCTAAGTCTAGACCCAACTGAAGTTGACCATAGAATTGCATTGAAGAACCTAGATATTCCTAAAGACAACATTTTAATTAAATCCACAAATAATCAAATCCTCAAAAGTCAACACACAAATATGTAGGGCCAACTGTATTCTCCTATAATATTTTTTCACAGAAGAACATCTTTTCATAAAAGCAATCAGATTTGAATTTATTTATGTGCTGCTCACTCTGGTATATGCCAATTGTAACCACCAAAACAAGGTCCTCTAAGGCTATTTCTGTAGTTTGTAGTATCTGCCCATGAACAACTGAAAAATGACCCATTTTATGAGTTTGAATATATTGTAAAAGAACTGAATTCCAAGTTGTTTGGCCAAATTCTATAACATCTATGCCCTTTTATTTTATCAACAGTTTGTTTGATTTTTAAATATGTTCATCATCTAGAGCAGGCATGGTGAAATGCAGGCCTGTGGACTGGACACAGCCCTTTGGGCTCTTTGTCTTAGCCCCCATTTGCTTTGCTCCCCTTCAGTATGTGGATGCAGTGGTCCTCTGTATTCTCAGACTGAGAGGAGGGCTGAGGCAGAGACACGCCTCTGCCAAGTACCCCAGCTTCACCCTTTCCAGCCCACAACCCCCCTCTTCTGGCCCCACCCACACTCCCTCCTGGCCAGCCCTTGCAGCTGGGCTCACAGGGCAAAAAGGTTTGCCCATGTCTGATCTAGAGCATGGGTTTTAACCATGCAAAATCCAAAGAAATGGTTTTAGCACTCCCTTTTCACATTTGATATTCTTCGAAGAAATCATGATGTTTGCCACTGAACTACTCTGTTTAATTTTTCATTTATTCCGTCTCAAAAAGCACTGTATTAATCTGTAATTAGGTGAAATAGATATGAGCAGATATATTTACTGTTTCTGTTATAAGGTATCCTGCAAGGATAGATGTAAAACTTGGATATGCTAATTTTTTTTTGGTCTACAACTCAGAAAATTAATGTTGGTCATCCTGAAATCAGTAGTTCAAAAAAAAGTAACTGTTCCAAACTGAAGAAATAAATCTCCCTATATAAACACTCATTAAATTATCAGTTGATTAACCTGAATTCCATATTGTGTCATTTTGTAACATGCATTGGACAGCTGTGTATTAACTATCCCCAAGGCCTACAGTTAAAAATAGGACACAAACGCATTGCGCTCTATTATTGAATGTATTTAGCAGTTTCTAAATGCTTAAAGTATACAGTCATATTCCTCTTTTAACATTTTTTGTATGACTTTGATTCCACTGCCATTCATGGATTTGTTCTGTATCTGATTGGGTGAGCATAATTCTACCTGGTTACAGGGTTATTTAGTTATGCCCAAGACACATAGTGCAAGGGAGAGAAGGGATGAAGTCATATAATCTGAGATAGATGACATATTTCCTGTTTTACAAAGATTAATACAGAACCCAATCTTTATATTTCCACAAATAGTTTTATTGTACAAGCCAAAGGCCATGACAAAAAGCCACAAAATGTACAGATAGAATAGTACCAGCAAATAAGAAACAAAAGACACCAAACAAAGGCCTCCATGGAAGTTGATGGCAATTTTATCTAGCTTTTTCATTCTGATCTTGTTTGCAGCCAAAGCAAAATGGGGAATTGGTTGAATCATTGAAACATAGAGTTGGAGGATACCACAAAGGCTATCCAGTTCAATCTATTCTGCCATGCAGGAACACATAATCAAACTCTCCTGATAGATAGCCATCCATCCATCCTGTGCTTAGAATCTTCCAGAAAAAGAGACTCCACCACCCTCCAAGGTAGCATAATCCACTGCTAAGAGGCTCTCATCATTTCAAAATTCTACCCAGTGTTTCGGTAGAATCTGTTTTCCTGTAACTTCAGAGTTATTTGTGCTTCAGTGCTCTAGAATATCAGAATTACCTTCCTAAATCCAACCAAAGCTCCAGTCCAACATTTTCCTTTCCATGGTGGCAGGTCTTAGTCATTTGTTTATCATCTTCAAGTCACTTTGTTACAGTGACCTGACAGTTGAGTCTTGATATGGCAACTTAAAATGTATGTTTTAAAAATGTATGTAGAGACATTGTGTTATGAGAACTAATTAGCCTCATCTTGGCTGTTTTGTACTGCAATTCCCATCCATCAAAGAAGCATAGGAAAACTGTCAAGGGTGTGTAGCTTTCATAAGGCACATGAGTGTTATAAAATATTTGAATTTGTTTAATGACAGAAAAAGATAGGGAAAAATACTTCAAGTTTATTCCCGCTTCTGGCAACCGTATCCTAGGGCATTCTTGTCAGTGCTGATTCAGAGGAGTCTTAATGTTATTCTCCTCTTAGGCTTGCTCAAGGTCACCCACCGGGTTTCCATGGCTTGACAGGGTTTTATAGTGAAACAAGCCAGAAAAGTCTCCCAGTAAAACACTTGAGCTAGAAAAAAAATCGCTAACTAAAGATACACTTCTAAGTAAATGGCAAATGCTTTCAAACATTCTAGAGTGTCTTCGCCTTTACTGACTTTTTAAAAAGACATTCAGTTTAATATTTTCCTGTCTGTCCTAATATAATTCATCTGGTAAGTTTGCCACAAAGAAAGGCATACAATAATCATTTGGTGTGGAAGATATTCCGCCTTTCTAATTTGACTGACAGGAGAAGTCCTGTTTTTACATAGCTGTCATGTGGTTTTTATCAGTAAATAACACACATTTGACTATAGTTTCAGACATTAAAATAGACAGCTGTGTCTTTTAAAACACTTCTCTGCTGCAGCAGAGACATCTCTTAAAACAATGATATTTTCATGTGCTATGCCAAATAAAACTTTAAATGGGTTATTAATTTAATTTTTGAGTGTCATCATCCATACAATACATAAGATAACATGGTGAAATAGATTTGTGGTGGTAACATTTGAACTAGAGTTTTCTGCCTTCTGGGCCAGCATATAATTGCTTTTATTATATGAAACTATTTATGGAATGTACATGAATAATGCATATATTAGATGAAAAGTTATTAAAATGTGGTCAATTTTTGGTTGCAGTCTTTCTTGTTGGACTTCCTCTTCAATTATTACTGAGATGTCGTATTTGACTCTGAAATTTTTCTAACTGCCAGAAAAAGATTACTCTCAACACAGAGTACAATGGAAGAGCTCTGTGTAAAGTGAGACTCTGCAAAGGTTCCAGTGGAAACAATGCAGCATTGCCTGGCAATTCACCCCAAAGTTGTCTAAACCTAAGTTTAATACAGCTACATTGATTAAGCTGAGAGAAGTTGGCTCGTTCAGTTGTTTGGATCTGATGCAAATATTACTTGCCTGTCATTTCAGTTGCTTTTGCCCGAGTTTCCAAATAAATGTTGAAATGTTCTTCACGTATTTGTAATGTGGTCAGAAGACAACATATGGTTGCTGCCTCAGTTAACATAATTGCCAGGGCGGTTGGATCAAACACCAGCACTGTAATATATTTAGGTAACTTTCTAGCTACTCTATATTTGGCACTATTTTGTCATTACCTGAAGTACTTTGTTAAATGTTTAATTCTCATCTGTGCTTCAGGACTAGTACGATGAGAGGGCAAAACTGAAAAACTTTTCAGCCTTTCACCCACTGCCCAAAATGGACATAGATCAGACTCCAACCATACATTGTGGTCCACCAACATATTGTTCTCATTAGACTGGGAAAATGGGGCTTGTCCAATATAGTAGGAGAGGCACAACAAAATTAAACAAGGACCACATGAACTTAGATCACCCCCCCCCCCCCCATGCCAACAGGGAAAGACTCACACGCACAACCTCAGGTTACATATGCTATAACAGATTAGTAATGAAAATGTGTCATTTCTTTCAGCTGAATGGATAATACTGTTTGTGATCGCATCATTTTCTTCATGTAAAAGTTGTTTCACATTTTGCCAATTACAATGTTACATGTATCTTCTACTTCTGTGGAGCAATTCAATTCTGAGGTAACACATATCGTAGTTGTACTTGAAGGCCGCTACAGGAAGATCCCTTTCCCAGAGAGACTATGCCCCTGTAACGCAGGTCATATAAAGGCAATAGAACATGTGCTCCTCCAGTGCCCGTTCTACAGGAATATCTGTACCAGGCTTATGTTACCTCTGATATACAAGCACCCAGGCCATTCAGGACAATTTTATACCTCCCTACTACTTGTAGATACTAGGCCTGGGTAACAACGCAAAAATTTGTTTCTAAAATCGATTTATAATTGGGGTGTTTTTTTGTTTCGATATTTAAAATAATTACAAAATTTTCCAAAAAAAAAGTTCGGTATTTACGAAATTTCGTAAATATTTACAAAACATTTTGTAAAGATGGCGCCCTTTTTTTTTCAATATTTTTTCAATATTTTTTAAATTTAATTATTAATTTTGTAGAATAGGGAGGAGAAATTATTATTGAGGGAAGGCAGGCACTCACTCTGGCGGGCCCTCTTGCTCGCCGCTTGCTCGCCGCTCGTCCTCTCGCTCGCCCTCTCGCTCGCCGCTCGCCCTCGCCCTCTCGCTCGCCGCTCGCCCTCGCCCTCTCGCTCGCCCTCTCGCTCGCCCTCTCGCTCGCCCTCGCCCTCTCGCTCGCCGCTCACCCTCTCGCTCGCCCTCTCGCTCGCCGCTCGCCCTCTCGCTCGCCCTCTCGCTTGCTCGGCCGGCGCCGAGAGAGGAGAGCTCCCAGCAAGCCAGGCGGCCATCTTACGTATTTCCGAAATGGACGGAAATACAAAAAATTTTGGCGCCTGCCGTTTCGATATTTAAAAACACTTCCAGGGTTAAAAATAAGTTTTGTAATCGTTTCGTAATTCAAAAATTAACGAATTTTTTAACGAATTACGAATTAACGAAACGAATTGACCAGCCCTAGTAGATACTAATTCAGCTATAACTTACAATGTTGCAAAGTTTTGTGCAGCAGCATACAAAATCCATCAGGGGATGAGTGGTCCCAAAAGTTAACTGTGTGTCCATTAACCTTCTTCCTTGATTCTATAATTTGCTGATAGATCTTTGCATTGTATGTTTTTACCCTGTTTCCCTTTCTGCCCCCTCACCCTCTATTGTACTTCAGTATTTATATTTACATTTTAAATGTACTAAATGTACCAAGCACATATGAAACTGACTTTTATTTCCTGTGCTGATCTATGACCGAAATAAATGATTTGATTCAATTTGATATAGTGTGGTTGACCCTTCTACATAGATATGCTCTTTATCAAAATTTGACATGGAAGACCTTAGTTCTTTTGAGACTCTTTGAACTCTGGTTCTAGCTGTACATGGACTGATATGAGAGCACCTTTTCCGGTGTCATTCACAACTTCTGTATATAGGATTGAATGTTGGCAAGGGTTCTTTGACCATGCTGTGCATATATAGGACCTGTGCTTGCTACAGAGAACCCTTGCACAAGTTGATGCGGCCTAACGCTATTTAAAATTGGATACAGAACATGTATAGAGTTCATGACATGTTGTATCCAGTGTTTATGCAAAGATGAGCTTGTAGACATGAATCCACTGCCCTCTATGTGTTTGAACACATGAAGTTCTTTTTCACTCATGAAAGAGTGAAAAAGATTTCCATTTTTTGTTCTATACTCACTGATATCTGACAGAACAAGGGATATCTGGGCAATATTATTAAGAATAAGAATGAGGGCCACAAAAGTGGAAATACAAAATTGATTTTTATTTGGCAATGCAGTAATTACAAGTACATATCTCATGAGGTCTCTGAGTAATTTACTAAATAATTTTCTGTTACAACAGGGGAAAATGAACAAATCATGATGGCACATTGCATTATATCCAAATTGAGTAACCCTTATCTGAAATGCTTATGGCCAGAAGTGTTCTGGATTTTGAAATATTCACATATGAACAATATTTTTAATAATTGTGCCCATGAAACAAGATTTGTGTACCTTGAACCTCTAGAAAACAAAGATGTCACTATCTCACCCACCCACATGGAAAATTTTGGATTTTTGCAGCATTTCAGATTTAGGAATTTGAGATAAGGGGTACTTATTGTACTTCAGTATTTATATTTACATTTTAAATGTACTAAATGTACCAAGCACATATGAAACTGACTTTTATTTCCTGTGCTGATCTATGACCGAAATAAATGATTTGATTCAATTTGATATAGTGTGGTTGACCCTTCTACATAGATATGCTCTTTATCAAAATTTGAACCTCTAGAAAACAAAGATGTCACTATCTCACCCACCCACATGGAAAATTTTGGATTTTTGCAGCATTTCAGATTTAGGAATTTGAGATAAGGGGTACTTATTGTACTTCAGTATTTATATTTACATTTTAAATGTACTAAATGTACCAAGCACATATGAAACTGACTTTTATTTCCTGTGCTGATCTATGACCGAAATAAATGATTTGATTCAATTTGATATAGTGTGGTTGACCCTTCTACATAGATATGCTCTTTATCAAAATTTGACATGGAAGACCTTAGACGCTGTTTATGGGGGGGGGGGGGGAACGCTATGCTTATCCCTTCCATTTTGAGATAGCAGTGGTGTATGAAAGTTGGGGGGGGGGCATAGTCCAAAGAAATCAAACCATTTTTGAGTCAACTGATCATTAAGTCCCTTTTAATACAGTTAACCATGTTAGACATTAGTTGCTAAAAAGAACTATCTATTGTAAGTATTTCTTTCATGCTGTTCTCAATAAAAAAAAATGCTTTCTGTGATTTATCAATGTGCCCTGTAACTGGTGTTATATTTGGTTCTTAGTGTCTTAAGATACTTCTGACCTCTTAGTGGCCTCTTGTTCTACTAGTTCATGAAGAATGATGTGAATTCTGCAGAACTTTTTCAAGTTCTTGCTAGAAAAGTGTGTTGTGGAAAGACAGCAGAATTGCATTTAGAATGCTTTTTAAAATTTCTGTCACTAAGCAATTTTTAATGACCCAATAGTCTATCTGAATTTCAATAGAAGTATTTAAGAAAAAAAATACACATTATAATATAGCTTAGAACGGTTTGAGGCCAGGAAAGTGATTGCATCGACAACAGAATCTACCCTCAAATCACTCAAGAAACTATGGGCTTTGGTACCATGGATACGGAAATCCTACTGTAGTGAGTTTCTCAAATACAGGATCCAGTAATCAAAATACTGTAACTTGGGCATTTTTTGCAACTTTTAGTGTTATCGTTTGAAGCAAAAGAATTTTTTTTATTTATAATTGTATCATGAGAAACCTTTCAGGACAAAGGGAGAAATAAGACGATCCCAGGGATATGCATACGACAGGTGGGAAAAGAAATAGATCCACTACAGTGACTTATAGTTGAAACATCTGAACTTGAAACCTGCCTTAACAATACAAGTCTTTTAGTTCTAGGTGCATCATCGGTTGCATATTTTGGAACAATATTAGGTGCAGATAAATGCTCTCTAGTACTTGGCAATGCCTATGGTGAAAGTGCAAGATTGAAGGAATTGAATGGGAGCTGAACCAACAAGTTTCCACTGGGCCAAATCCTCAGTGCCACTGGAGCAATCTCAATGTTAGTAATAGTTCTGAGTGACATAATGGGCAGAATGGCCTCCATGTGGCCTGGTTCATAGCTGTACTTATCCCGGCTGATTCGTCCTTTACTGTACAATGGTGTTCTCTTGTGCTGTTTCTTCTTTTCACCGCAACGGTAAATAAAGAGAAAGAGCAAGCATATCCTAGTGGTGAAGCGAAGCTACTGCCCTTGTGCCATCATTCTCAATGTCCCTGAAACCTGGATTATTTGTTAATTGTGATTAGTGTTGTCTACCAGCAAAGATGTGACTACGTTAGGCTATAACTGAGAGTGGGATTATGCTCTATCTTTTGTAGTGTGAGTGTAATGTTTTAGTTTAATCTACAGTTAATTACAGAATTGTGGTCTCACTGGAAGAAAAATTTACACTGGTTCACGGTGTGCCCAATATTTTTTTTTGTGGTATATTATGGATGTTATAATATGAGTAAATTTAATGGAAGGAGAGAATATTTTGTCCCATATACCAGTTGCTTATAGGATTGAGATTTTGTTAAAAGAGGAAAGTAACATAAAATATGTTTGTGTACTTTTAAAGTAGGGAGTTACTTTTAAAAGGAATAAGCATACTTCTAACTACTGAGTGTAATAATGTATAGGACAGTAACTATATATATCTATATCTATATCTATATAAAATCACCAGCTGTGTATTAACTCCCATTACCTACACAAAGGAAATACATCATTTATCACTTTGAGCCTTAAACATTATGACATTGCTTTTAAATATTTACTACATTGGGGGTGGGGGGGGGAGGTGTATATTGCATGTATTATTGGGGGAGTATCAAAATGTTGACTGAAATAGCAGTGGATTCCTTTTCCACAGTTAACTCCAGGTTAAACCTTAATGCTGTTCAAATGAATTAATAATGGAGCAAGCTACACAGGTTTCTCATGAACCAGTGATTTATTAAGATTTTATTGAGAGTGATAAAACTATCATCCGCTTAAAGAGTGGGCAGCATGTGCATCTGTAACACAGAGGGAGTCATTTTCCTAATGCTTTTTTGGATGCTGGGGATCATTTCACAGAATGCCAGGTTGATACAGTCGTTACTATTTTGTTACCAGTCCATCAAGGCAGCTGCACCAAGTTTGCAGGCAGATGGTTGAATGTTGGGTCAGGAGTCCTACATAGCTGTACCATCTGGAGGAAGCAAAATCAAGACTGTAGAATATTTGGATCTACTTAGTCTGGCATTGAAGGCAATTCCCTATTACATCAGAGGTGGAATTAAGAAAAGAGGTGGATCTAATGTAGTACTAATGATTTATGCTTTAGAGATCACTCAGAGTAGTGAAATAGATATCATTGTGTTTTTAAATATAATATGACAAATGCTATTTTTTCAACTGTGATTTCAGAGAGTTATTGCAGTACGTTTTAGGATTCTTACAAGCATTTTGGAAATATGTTTGTTTTATGAACTGAAGAACCAAAATCCACCTCAATTCATATCATTAGAATTTAGCTGAATGCCAGTGTATGACATGCATAAAGAAAGAAAAGGTATTATATCTTGATTTTTGCTTCATGCCTTAGCATAGTGATGTCACAAAGCAATGTGTTGTGGTAACCTGGTTCTAGTAAAGTTGTTGGAGAAATGTTTGTTCCAACCTGTCTCTTAAATTGTAAAGGCAGTAGTGCAAGAGATATCACTCACAGGAAATGACACTGTTGCTCAGGCATGGGCAAACCTTTTTGCCTTGGGATCACCTTGAAGAGGTGGTGTCGTGGGCTGGAAGGGTTGGTGCTGTGGCCAGAAGGGGTGGAGCTGAGCCTGGAAGGGGCAGGGTCGGGCTAGATGGGACAGGACTGAGGCCTAGGAGGGGCTGGGACCGGGAGTGGGAAGGGGTGGATCTGTTTTTCTCTCCTTGGCTCTGCTCTGGGCCCCAGGAAGGCAGAGGACTGCCTTCCTAGGGCCCAGAGGAGGGAGAGAAGCATGCTGCTGTCAAGCACACATGGCTGCAGCATGTTTCTCCCCCCGGCTTTGCTCTGGGCCCCAGGAAGGCAGTGGTCTGTCTTCCTCAGGCCCAGATGAGGGAGAGAAACATGCCGCTGCCAAGTGCTCACCACTGTGTCTACATATTGAATGGGAGGCTGAAGCAGACAGGGGCTAGGGTGAAAAGCCCAAAAGGGTGTGTCTGGCCCGTGGGCATGAGTTTGCCCATGGCTGCTGTAGCTGATGACCTTTGACTATATTTTATTTGAAAGAACAAAAAAGAATAATGTATCTTCTATTATATCTAGCAAAAATCACTCATTGTAGCCATTCTGCCATTGTGAGTATAAATCTCAAAAGTCTCAATGAATACACCAAAAACTGGGCCTTGGGGAGATCCTTAAGAGATTTCCATGTCATATACTTTGAGGAAATGAGATAAGTGGATAGCGTTAGCCATAAGCTAGAAAGGTATGAGTCATTTGGCCTTCTCACTGCTCATGTATTTTAGGACATTATCACACAAGGTTCTAATAATAGGTCTGTCATTGCAAAGCTGTCTAGGATTGATCTGAAGCAGACCAGGATATCATCCCAATCAATTCCACAAGCACTTGAAGAAACTTACAAGCTCTTTTATCTTACCACATCCGCTTGGACTTGTAGATTAGTTTTGTTAATTGTTTTGCTGTATTATATTTTATATCTTGTCTTTCTTGTAGTTCTTCCTTATATTTTGTGTTTTGTATTTGTTGTAGTTCTCTCTTATATGTTCATATTATATAAACTTTGTTGTTCAATAAAAATACTTGAAAAAAAGAGGTTTCCAGATACAAGCAAGCCAACTGCTTTAACAACAAGAAATTCTACAAGAGGAATTTTAACCATCACAGGAGGATAAAAAGGAGAAATGTTGAGTGCTTCTCCGCCACTTTTTTCTGTCTTCTTTCCCAGTTCTGGACTGTTTTGTTTATAATAAGTAGGTGAATATGAAATATTTTCTTTCTACGTCGCCTCTGGGTTTCCACATATTTAAAAGATAATATAAATTCAGGATTAGTACTTTGATGTTCACAGATCACTTACTTTCTTCTGGTTTCCTAGGCAGCTTCTGCTCACCTATGTTTATTATTATTATTATTATTATTATTATTATTATTATTATTGCTAAACATGAGTAGAAATAGAACAAATACTTAATGATACTCCACTTACATTTTCTCTCAATTTGATATGTCCTATTTTCTTACCCGTACCAATTCCACTCTTATCTCCCACTTGTATCCAACAGTTTTTCTCCCCTCTCTCCTTCCCTCCTGAAACAGTTGTATCCTCAATACAAATGTTATTTTAATTGATCAGTCGTGAAGAGAGTATGATTCAATTCTTTATATTTTCTTTTACTATAGCTATAAAAATTCTTTTCACCCATGTTTTTAGTAATACTAGGGGAAAATCTGGCAAGAAAGTATTATTTCATTTTGTAGAGGCATGCAGAGTATTGTTAAGATGATAAAAATCCCATGGGTTTCTTGTATCTCATATCCCACAATTTGAAGAGGGAAGCTCTTGGTGCTCTTGTTACCCTTCCTCCACACACTATTTATCTTAAAATGCATTTTAAATCTTGCTGACATTTAAATTGTGCTCTGGAGAAAGTACTGAAAATGCCAATTCCATTGAACTAGGTAGAAGGGAGCCAATTCAGTCCTAAGAACCATTGTCTCCAACAGATTCACCATGGAATCTTATTGCATTCGTTTTCTGACTGAAAACCGTAATTGTTGAAAAGACATTTTGCTTTGAAACTGTAATTGCTGAAAAGACGTTTAATTGTTATTTCATAATTTGTCTCTAGGGTAGCGATAAGTCAGATGACTTGGAAGTACACAACAAGTAGAAAAGGCACTATGCATACACCGAAGATTTCTTGACTGTCTTTTCTAATTTGTGTTTTATCAGATGTCACTTCATGGGATGAAGTTGTAATTTGAGAGCAGTTTATTTATTTATTTATTTACTGCTTTTATATCCCACCCTTCTCACCCCAAAGGGGACTCAAGGCGACTCACAATGTGAAGGTAGCAGGTTGTATTAGATGAACAGCAGTTTGGATTCAGACCCAAAGGTGAAATGTTGGAATGGGTAGTGTATAGTGAGGAACATAATGTGATTTGATTGTAGCATATTTCCAATGGAAGATGATGCTTAATACTAATATAATTTCTTAGGCTTCTGGGAGATGTCACTTTGCAAGATGAGATTCCTACTTCAAAGAATGTATTATTATTTAATTCATTATTCATTACTGAAATGCCATGGAATCAGTATTCTTGGTCTTGTATGTATATTTACTGTTATTAATCTGTCTCATTGCTCCTTAATTGCAGAAAAGGAACAATTCCATTTAAATGGCAGAAAGCATATGGCTCCATTGGTCTCATTTTAGAGATAAGGTCACAATTTCTTAGTACTTCAAACTCTTCTCAGGGATTAAGAATAAGGTTATACTGATTATGTGTGGAGGGGGAGCATGTTAGCTCCAAGCCACTCTATCACAGCTCTCTTTACCTGGAGAGACATAGTCCAAAGAGGAGAACCTCTCGGATTGATCTTCAACCTCTCTACCCAACCAAAAGGTTTCTGAATTTCATGAGGAGGCTGCACATGTAGCAGAGGCTGCTCATTTCAGAACTTCTCTCATTTGTGTGGAAAGCTGTGATCTCTGCTTTTGTAACTTTTATGGGTTTTTACACACAGCCATTATATGTCTTTTGGAAAGAAGATTTAAAATTCCAATCTTTTGTCAAGTTCTAGTACAGTAGAACCTCTATGTAAGAATGTCTCACATAAGTATGTTTTAACTTACAAATCCTCACTTTTCAGTGATGTTCTGACATCTGACTGCTGTTTTGACCTACAAACAGTACAAAAGAGGCCTCTTTGTCCTCTAAACCAGTTCTAACAGCAAGGCAGAGAGAAACAAAACCTGACTCGATTCCTAGCCAGAACAACTCTGCCTCTTCCTGCAATGCAGCAACTCCATCTCCATGTGATTGCTTCCCTTGAACTTTCTGGGAGGAATCCAATCCAGAGATTACACTCCAGTCCACCCTGGTGTAGCAGAGCCGCAGCCTAAACAGCGAGTACTGTATTTTTCACTCCAATAAGAGAGGGAGCAAGCGAAGGAGACTGGAATTGCAGTATGAAGAAAATGATGCTGTTTTGCCTTGTTTTACACTGACCAACACATTTTGTTGCCTCAAAATGTGCTTCCTTGCCACAGTGCCTCAATGGAGCCAAGCATGGCCTATCTCTGGACATTCTGTACATTATTTGTTATTTATAAAGTACATTTTCTTATTTTAAAAAATACATAACAAAATGGGGGTGGTTTTCGGGGGGGGGGGCAGAACAGATTAATAGCATTTCATTGGGGAAATGTGCTTTGAGAAGAATGTTTTGACTTAAGAACATGGTCACAGAATGAATTAAAATTTTAAGTCAAGGTATCACTGTAATGATGCAAACATGTTGATCAACATTGATGTCACCATACTATTTTTTACAATTTGCAGTTAATGCAAGGGTGGGTTTTTGTTTTTTTTACATTTTATATATTCTAATTTGTGAGGAAGAGCATTTTGCATTGTCTTTCTAGAGATGAGATGATAGACTATGCAGACCTCCTGGTGTTTTCTGTTCTTTTGTTTTGTTTTCTCTCTCTTCCAGGCAGAGATCTAAAGTGCCTTTTTTGTGAATAGCCTTAGTGCAGCATTAAATCAGTTTTAACTGAAACCATTCGGAAAATACAATTTTATGCATCGTAAATAGTGACTCATGCCATACAGAATAAAGCTCTAGGTCTTTGGAAAACAACCGAAATTTGCGTATTTTCTTGTACCTGATATTCTCTGTGATGATGAGGCAGGAAAGAGAAAGAAGATATTGGAGGCTCTGTTTACAACCTGGCATTGTTTCTGTCATAAAACTGTAATTGAGTATAAAAGCATTCATTTTTCCACCTCAAAGTGTTTCTTATTCAGATAAACCTGTCAAGTTGAGGAAACGAGCAATAATCTTGGATTAAAAGCGCATGACCCAGAAATCTTTACAAGTAATCTTACAAAAGGCTTCCCTTATTGATTAGTGTTTTAAGACTGTTATTTCCTCTGAATTTGCTTTCCTTAGAGAGCTGTACAGAAGATGTTGGACTCTCAAATTTACTTAAGAATCATGCCAATCCTAATTAGATTGTCTTGGTATTCTCGTCTTTAGAAACCAATTGTTAAAACAGGAAACAGGAATGTACATCACTCTAGATACGGTAAACCCCATCATCTCCCACTATTTGGCCTCCTGGTTTAGGGTTGATGCCAGTTGCAGTCCAACATCTTCTGGAAGTCCACTTCTTCCTCTCCATATCTGCATGCATAGTCTACTAGTCTTTTTTATATGTGTCCCATTTTATTGAGAAGCAATTCATTGGGGTATTTAAGGATGCATCTGCAGGGTTGATGTAGGTTAACACCACTTTAATTGTAATGACTTAATTTTATGGAGTCATAGGAATTGTAGTCTTACAAGATCTTTAACTTTCCATGCTAAAGAGTGTTGGTGCTTCACCAAATGATGTCACAGTATTCAATAGCATTGAGCCATGGCAGTAAAAAGGAGCTCAAACAGTATTCATTCTACAGTGTAGATACATCTCATGTAAGATGCATGCATAAACCTTCATTCAAGCTTGTATGGAAATGATGCCAGTGGTAGAGTTTTGTGCCACTGAAGAAGAGGAAGCTTTTCTAAATGTTTTGATAAAGTGGGCTACTGTTCAGTACTTTTCAAATATTCTTTAAAGGGCCTCCATTGCTGCATGAAATTGCTTTTTTCATTCTGAGCCATATCTTGTTTTTAAAGTAGACATAGTGAAGTGCTAAATAATATTGTTGCTTTTTTTGTGTCAGGAGCGACTTGTGAAACTGCAAGTCACTTCTGGTGTGAGAGAACTGGCTGTCTGCAAGGACGTTGCCCAGAAGATGTCTGGATGTTTTACCATCTTGTGGGAGGCTTCTCTCATGTCCCTGCATGGAAAGCTGGAGCTGACAAATGGGAACTCACCCCACTCCACAGATTCATTGCTATGCTCAGTCAACAGTCACCGAATATTGACTAATCAAAGTCACTGCTAGCTGAGAAAATAATTCACTGAATATTGCTGCAAGCTGAGAAAATAATTCATCTTTCTGAAAATAATATAATCAAATAATATTGCTGAGTTTAAGGAAGAGAGGAGAGAACAGAAGGGGACAGCATAAGGTAGAGGGGAGGAGGGAGGGTAGAAATGATGAACGAAGGAAAGTAGGAAGGGAAAGAAAGAAAAAGTGAAAAAAGATTTTTTTTGAGTGGCTTTTTCAATAGAAGTTTTACTGGGATTCAACAGGTGAGGAGCCCAAAAACATCGCTTTTAGCACAATGTTTTGAAAATGTGCTAATTTCTGCACAGAAACCATGTGGTTCTATTTCACAAACTTTTTTTTTAAACTCCCCAAATGTGAGAAATCTCAGAAGATTTAACCATTTTCTGAACCAGGTGTATGCATGTGTCATCAAGAAACTGAAGGTGTGTGAGTATTCTTTGTATTCCTATTGCAGACATGTGTTCTGACAATATGCTGTATAGCGCAATATCTGTGTATAAGCTTCTCTCTTATTCTCTCTTATTCTCCCACTTTCCCCCATTATCCTTAACTTATTTCAGTTCTTGCAAACTGAGATGAAACTGCCAAAGTAAGATGCATTCTATTAGCAGAACAGAGAGGAAAAGAAGGGATGAAATGTTGTTGTTCCCATTAAATTCACACAAAAGTGAAAAGTGCTTTTTTGTTTTCTTCCATATTAATAATGTTTCAAATCTTTACCACATTTTGATATTTCTTGACCACATATAACCCAGTTTTAATCTGTGAAACATTATAGAGTATGCTTACAACCTTAGAAGAAGGCTATGACAAACCTTTTCTGGGCAAATACTACCAAGAAAACCCCATGATACGGATAGCATACTTCAGGCATAACTAGATAGTACATCCATCACTACCACCAAAACAACAACACTCAATGTATGTTAGTAGTTTTATGCTGCACTTCTTACATATAATCTTGTAAATGCTGTCTTTGACACAATGGCACTACCACAGATCATGAATTATTTGATGACAGGTGTCCTTAGTAACCATACAAACAGTTAAGCAAATTTCCCAACAGACACTTCATTGCAACATTCACACTTGTCTCAAACAGACAAAACTTCTTTCTCCCACCCTGGACATTCCACAGATATATAAACCCCACTTGCCTAGTTTCCAACAGACTTCACAATCTCTGAGGATGCCTGCCATAGATGTGGGTGAAATGTCAGGAGAGAATGCTTCTGGAACATGGCCATACAGCCCAGAAAACTCACAGCAACCCAGCGATACCGGCCATGAAAGCCTTCAATAACACGTACAATCTCATTATTATATTGACGTGAATACACATTACGTACTACATGATCATTATTGGAGAATAGTAGTAAAAACTCAAGGGTTCTTTCATTTTGCGTGTATTATTCATTGAAAAGGGGGATGTGGGGAAGAGGTAGTGCTTGAAACATTGCATTTAAACAGTAAGTTGTTATAATGTAACCACCACCTGCAGTAGGTACTTAGCAATATTGTTATAATCCTTGAAAACCATTACCTGTATTTGTTTTCTTGTTAAACAAAAACAACTGAACTTGTTGTGGCTTTAATAGGTATGTTCAACTGTATATACATTTGTTCATACTTTCAGTTTCTTGTTTTTACTATGTCTAGCTTTCCCTGATTCATGCTTCTCACATCTATATTTCTGAAATGTGTTGTGCAGCTTTTGACTTTCTTTTCACCTGTGTGCTATCTCAATAGCTGAAGTCCAGTTGTACCATCAGCTGGTGTCCAGTTGTACCATCAGCACTCCTCATAGTTGTCCTCTGCTATTTCCCTGTAGCTCATTTAGTGTCTCCTGACCTAGTAGTTTCATCTTCTGACACTATCCCTTGTTAAATTTTGGATTGTCTCATCAGAAGGTTTTTATGGTAAAGGACATTTGAAAGGGCTTCTCTGCAGATTTTGTTAAATTAAAGCGGAAATTATGGCTTTGCGGGTTATATATACACTTTACTGATACCACTGAAAGTGATTACCTGTGCCTCCTTGTAGGCAGTACAAACGCATCTTAGCTGTGGTTTCTACTCTTGTCTCTGACAGATCCTCTGCCACTCTCACCTCCACTACTACTGTTCTCCAGTAACTGTTTGGTACATTTACCATAGTTTGGTTCCTCAATACGGAAGACCGTATTTGTAGTTCTACTACCATCAGTATAACCTGTCAGGAAGGTCTTCCCTTGCATTGGTCAGAAGATAAGTAGTACAAAAGGTTATTTCTTTCCAATCAAGGAAAGAGAATAGGTACAAACTGGTGTTTCCTTCCATTTGTGAGAAAATAATATTTAGAACAATTGCATTTTTTTCACATGTTAATGTATTGATAAACTAGTATGAAGATTTGTGTTTGTCAACATCTGACAAATCTAGGATTGGAAAGGTACTAAACCAATGACTTCTGCTTCAAAACTAGGTTTTAGGTAAGTTACATTGCTTTTTGCTCTCAGAGGTACTGTTATTTGTATGAGCAGCAAGACAACAATATTTGGATGATGCAGGAATCCTACCTCAAGTGGGCATTTTGAATGGCATTTAACTAGCTTGTTAGCAGAATTAAAAATTCAGTTATGATTATTTGTTACCTTTCGCATGTTGGAAACCTGGCATCGCTAAATATCAATGTCCTTTATAGTATAATGTGTAACTAACCATTAGCTTAGGTTTTATGAAGAAGTTATCACCCTTCAGCAGTAAACAAACCTGTAAGTAAAAATGTGGTAGCAATTCTGTTAATATAGACACAGTACATTGAGTGGCATTTATTCAGAGAAAAAGTGCTTTTGGGAAGCATTTTCCAGTCCAGTTAATGAGAAGCTTCTTCTTTCATTTTTCTTTTCTTGTTCTTTTCTTTTCTTGGACTGACTCCATGTTGAACTCAGCAAATAAGGCACCATCTATTGGGTAATAGTGATAATGATCTGACATTTATTTAAACCATTTTATCCAGTTGGATCCCAAATGACTTTATAAACTGTCCCAACTGATTCTACTAAAGGTTTACAGTATATAAGAAGCACTTTACTCAGCATTAAAATGTAAGTACTGATGAATCAATTAAGTGTCTGGATTATTTTCTTTCTGTGGCTTTAACCTACTGGCAACATAGCACACTTATAACATGGTTGTTTTTCTGTTCTAAATGAGAAATAGATAAATTTGACTGCAAGTCCAATTCTTGAAACACAATGGATGAATTATAATGGAATTTATGGAATTCAGTTTGAATTTTTGTGTGATATCTTTTGGAACATTCTCTGAGCAGAAGCATGGGAGAAGTGTTGCTCTCCAGATGTTGTTTGGATTGTGACTCCCAGAATTCCTTACCACTGGCTAGCTATGCTGTCTGGATTTGGTGAAAAATGAGGTACAACAATATGTAGAGGGCTACACTTTACCAACTCTGACCTGGGCCCTCTGTATACATTTTTCAATTGGATTCTGTGTATCAACATGTGCAGGCAGAGTTCCAAGAGTACTTCGGTTTACAGCTCCCTAAAAAGTCTATGGAGCATATGAAGTTTAAAAGATATTGACAAGCTGGAAGATGTTCAGAGAAGGGCAACTAAAATGATCAAAGGTCTCTAGACCATGTCCTATGAGGAGCGTCTTAAAGAGCTGGATATGTTTAGCCTGCAGAAGAGAATGTTGAGAGGAGACACGATAGCCATGTATAAATATGTGAAAGGTTGTCATAAGGAAGAGGAAGAAGGCTTGTTTTCTGCTGCTCTGGAAACTAGGACTTGGAGCAATGGGTTCAAATTACAGGAAAGGAGATTCCACCTGAACATTAGGAAGACCTTTCTGACTGTAAAAGCACTTCAGCAGTGAAACTCTGCCTTTTAAGCAGAGGTTGGATGGTCAAAACTGCTTTGAATCTCCTTTGGGTGAGATAAAGCAGAGAAATAATAATAATAATCATCATCATCTATCAGGGGTACTTTGATTGTGCTTTTCCTGCATGGCAAGGGGTTGGACTGGATTGTCTCTTCCAACTATATTATTCTATGATTCATCCTGCATAATGGAGGTTCATTCCAAGTGTGCAAATTGGTGGCTTTGCAGAGGCTTCTACGTTCTTACATTTATTAATGATCCCACTGTGTGTAAGAATCTCTATGAAAACTGGGATTGGTGGGCTGGAAACCCCTCCAAAATGACAAGAGATTCTGTTACAGATTTTGTTAAGTTCAAGTGGTAATGTGGACCTTATTATGCCCTGGCAAACTCTATGTACACTTTAACCATGTTATACAAAGTGGTGGTTTTGTATAGGTGCCAGTCCTTATGCCACCTACTTCATGGATGCCAATATGATGAAAGCCTTTGGAATACAGGGTAGACAAAATTTCCAGTGACCCACTTCTGTTAAATAGTTTGAGATGCAGTGAGCTGTGCTACATAGTATAGTAACTGTGGTACATACCCAAGGAAAAGATTAATAACTGTTAATGATTGTTCAGTTTCATGTGTTTTAGAGGATGTGCCTGTATTCCTTACATTGGATATCAATCTCAGTTGTCCTTGAGAGGGTATGGCTCTCTTCGTAGGCCAGTAATTTGTATGAACAGGAAAATAATTGGGAGGCTCTCATTAACTGGCCTCACCCATACATACCAGGTACACTACTAGATTTTAATATCTGACCGTTATCATAATGATCATAATGATCATCATTATCATCATCATTTTATTTATATTGCATTACCAGCAATAGTGGGTCCTACCAAAATCATATAGTCTAAAATATATGATCATGCACATACTTGCACAGAGCAAAGGAAAGATAACAAAACACAAAACTGTATAATACAGGTGCAAAACAAATCATCCAGATATGCAAAAGATTTAATACAATACTGAGGAAACTGACTAATACATGTAATCAAAATATACAAGATTATAACACAATATCAAACAGTCATGGAAAGGGAAAAAACGTTTTCAGTTGAGATTTAAAACAATGAGGAAGAAACAGTCCACAAATGTTCAGGAAGGTGGAGAGAAAGAAAGGATGAAGTCAGGCCAAGGAAGATGATGAAGCTGAGACTAGCTTGTTATTTTCCCTCTACAATTACTTAATCTCAAAGGGAATTATGGATTGAGTTTTAAATGTTGCCTTTTTAAGGTGTTCACTATAGCTCTATTAAGGCATTCGCAGGAATGTGTGGTGGACTAAGTAGGTGAGGTGGAGGATGTGGGCATGGGTGGAAACTATAAGGGTTGAATGAAAAGTAATGCCTCCATTTTGGCGGGAAGCCTTAGCATTGAACAGTTGTGTTGTTAAAGTGCGAAGTATGGAACCATGTGCAGACAGTCAGTCAATGCGACTTAAGCAACGTGTAGTCACTGTATTCCTGATGGACTGTCACCTTGTCGTGGTGAGGGGGCTTGCGCGTTCTGATGAACCTGTAGGCACAACAACTGGAGTCGTGCACTCCCAGGAGTGGCTGCAGGGGAGGTTCCAGACCAAGCACAGTCCGAAGACCCAAAGACCTCAACGGCGGAGCAGGCAGAGGATAACATGGTACATGTTACAACGGCTGCGAAGGCGGAAGAAGGCTGCAACAGACTGAGAAGCCACGGTCATTGTGTTAAACTACATCACCAGTGGAACCTCACTCTGTGAAGTCTGTGTGTTGATCAGTTGTGCACTGACCTCCACACATTAAAAAAACCCACGCACAGGCGTCTTCCAAAGAAAATAAAAACAAACCAACCAAAGTCCCATGGCGATCAGCGAGTGGCGACGGGGGCAGGACTGTGAAATCTGGAAGCCCCTAGTCACAGACTGGCACATGGGCGGTGAGTACGGACTCAGTCGTTCTACCTCAAGGTCCGAGGCAGTTGAGTAGTTCGGCAGCTGTATCCGCGACTGAGCAGCCCTATTGAGGATCCATTCTGCTCACCCCACATGGGGAGGGGGCTAGAAAAGGTGCCCTAAACATAGTCTGCCTCACTTATCCCTGACTGGACAGCCGCGTCCAGTGGGGTCACCACCCTGCGGCCAAAAAAGGAAAATGAACTTCGGTACGTGGAACATACGGACTCTGATGGACAACAGTGGCAGTGAACGCCCCGAACACAGAACTGCCATCATTGCAAGGGAGCTGGGACACTTCAACATTGACATAGCAGCCCTTCAGGAGACCTGGAGAGCAGGAGAGGGACAGCTGAAGGAAGAAAAAGGAGGCTACACCTTCTTCTGGAAGGGACTGCCCGAAAAAGACCAAAGAATGCACGGAGTTGGCTTCACCATCAGAAATGATCTGATGAAACATCTGTCCGAAGCACCCACTGGCATCAACGAACGACTCTCAACCCTCCGAATCGATCTTGCCAAAAACCAACGGGCAACCATCATAAGTGCCTATGCACCAACACTAGATGCTGACGAAGACATCAAGGAGAAATTCTACTGTCAGCTGGACACCGTCCTATCGGGGATACCTAAGGAGGACAAAATCATCCTCCTTGGGGGACTTTAATGCAAGAGTCGGGCGAGACTTCGACCTGTGGCCAGGGACCATAGGAAAAGACGGGGTTGGAAACAGCAACTCAAACGGCATCCTGCTTCTCACCAAATGTGCGGAGCACAACCTTGTCATCACCAACACGCTCTTACGCCAGAAAAACAAGTTCAAGACATCATGGAAGCACCCCCGGTCAAAGCATTGGCACCTCTTAGACTATTAATCACACGCGCCAGAGACCGTCGTGACGTGCTCCTCGCAAGAGCCATGACAGGTGCTGATGACTGCTGGACTGACCACAGGCTAATTCAATCCTCGATGGCTATCAAGATCGCTCCCAAGCGCAGACTCCAAGGAAGGAAGACAAGGCGCAAAATGAACACCCAAGCCCTTCAGGAGCCCTCCAGACGAGCCCATCTTCAAACAGCACTCAAGGACCATCTACCCATAGTACAACCCGAAAATGTCGAGGAACATTGGAACAAACTGAAGACCTCCATCATCCAAGCCTGCGAAGAAAGTATTGGATACCAAGCCAAGAAACATCAAGACTGGTTTGGTGAAAATGACATCGAGATCCAACAGCTAATTGACAAGAAAAGGAAAGCCTTCCAAGCATGGCAGAGAGACATCAACTGTGCTGCTAAGAAAAAGATCTATGCCAGTGCAAAAGCTGAGGTCCAAAGAAGGAGAAGAGAACTCAAGAACATCTGGTGGACAAAGAAGGCTGAAGAAATCCAACACCTGGCAGATACCCATAATGCTCAGGGATTTTTCAAAGCCACAAAGGTCATCTACGGACCAAGAAACCATGGCATACAGCCTCTACGCTCATCAGATGGAACCAAACTCCTGAAGGACCAAAACTCAATTGCACTACGTTGGAAAGAACACTACCAAAGCCTCCTGAACCACAGCTCCAATGTGGCCGAAGAGGTCCTCTCACAAATCCCACAACAACAAACCAGGGATGAGCTTGCAGCACTGCCTAGTTTGGAAGAAGTCAGCAATGCCATCAGCCAACAGAAGAATAACAAAGCCAGTGGACCAGATGGGATCCCTGCTGAAATCTTTAAAGAGGGGGGACCTGAGCTGACACACCAACTCCACCAGCTCATAGAAAAAGTGTGGGTGACCGAGAAAATCCCAGCAGATTTCAAGGATGCCACCATCATCACCCTCTTCAAAAAAGGGGAAAGAACAGACTGCGGAAACTATCGAGGTATCTCCCTTCTAACCTCCGCTGGGAAAATCCTCGCAAGAATCCTTGCAAACCGCCTTCTGCCCCTCTCAGAAGACACCCTCCCAGAATCCCAGAACAGCTTCCGCCCCTCCAGAGGAACCGTGGACATGATCTTCACTGCACGACAACTCCAAGAAAAATGCAGGGAACAAAACCAACCTCTGTACATGGCATTCATCGACCTTGCAAAGGCATTCGACACAGTGAACCGCAGCGCTCTCTGGACCATCCTCCACAAAATCGGGTGCCCTAACAAATTTGTGAACATCCTGCGGCTCCTCCATGATGACATGATGGCAACAGTCTTGGACAGCAGTGGCTCCCAAAGTGACCCATTTAAAGTGGAATCCGGTGTCAAACAGGGATGTGTTATTGCCCCAACTCTATTCTCCATCTTCATCGCTATGATACTTCACCTTGTTGATGGGAAGCTTCCCACCGGAGTGGAAATCATCTATCGGACAGATGGCAAGCTATTCAACATCAGCAGACTGAAAGCCAAAACCAAGGTTACAACAACAGCTGTTATAGAACTCCAGTACGCTGATGACAATGTCGTCTGTGCGCATTCAGAAGAAGATCTACAAGCCACTCTAAACACCTTCGCAGAAGCATATGAGAAGTTCGGCCTGTCACTGAACATTGAGAAAACCAAGGTGCTGTTCCAGCAGTCGCCAGCCAATCCCTCTCCAATGCCAGTAATACAGCTTAATGGTGTCACATTAGAAAATGTGGACCATTTCCGCTACCTTGGCAGCCACCTCTCCACCAAAGTCAACATCGACGCCGAAATACAACACCGCCTGAGCTCTGCAAGTGCAGCATTTTCCAGAATGAAGCAGAGAGTGTTTGAGGACCGGGACATCCGTAGGGAGACCAAGGTGCTTGTCTATAAAGCTATTGTCCTCCCAACCCTGCTCTATGCCTGTGAGACGTGGACTGTCTACAGACGTCACATGCAGCTCCTGGAACGTTTCCATCAGCGCTGCCTCCGGAAAATTCTGCAAATCTCCTGGGAAGACAAGCGGATAAACGTCAGTGTGCTGGAAGAAGCAAAGACCACCAGCATTGAAGCGATGGTCCTCCAACATCAACTCCGCTGGGCCGGCCACGTTGTCCGGATGCCTGACCACCGTCTCCCAAAGCAGCTGCTCTACTCCGAACTTAAGAACAGAAAACGGAACGTTGGTGGACAGGAAAAGAGATTTAAAGACGGGCTCAAAGCCAACCTTAAAAACTCTGGCACAGACACTGAGAACTGGGAAGCCCTGGCCCTTGAGCGCTCCAGCTGGAGGACAGCTGTGACCAGCAGTGCTGCAGAATTTGAGGAGGCACGAGTGGAGGGTGAAAGAGAGAAACGTGCCAGGAGGAAGGCGCATCAAGCCAACCCTGACCGGGACCGCCTTCCACCTGGAAACCAATGCCCTCACTGCGGAAGAAGATGCAGAGCAAGAATAGGGCTCCACAGCCACATACGGACCCACAAGGAAATCCATAATGGAAGACCACCTTACTCGTCCAACGAGGGATCGCCTAAAGTAAGTATTCTTGACAACAGAAGGTGTAACCCCAAAGGACTTTCACCAGAGAATGCAAGCTGTTTATGGTGATTGTGTTGATGTGAGTACTGTGCATTGTTGGGCGAGTAAGTTTAAAGATGTTGAGATGGTAACATCTGACTTGCATGACAAACAAAGAGTTGGACATTCTGTGACAGCAACCACCAAGTTTCACAAGCAAAAGGTTGACAGGTTGATTCACAACATTGTTGTATCACTCAGAGAGAAATTTCAAGCATAATCGGCATTTCACAAGAACGTGTAGGGCACATTATTGCTTTGCTTGGCTATCAGAAGTTCTGTACACGATGGGTACCCAGGATGCTGAAACCTGAAATGAAAGCACACATACTTGAAACTTCAGAGACTGGATTTCACCACCATATGACATTCTCCATACAGTCCAGATTTGGCACCACCTGACTTCTATCTGTTCCCAATAACGAAAGAAGATTTGTGGGGACATCATTATGCTTTTGATGAAGACGTTGAGAGAACTGTGAGACTCTGGTTGCAGAAACACAGTGTTGACTTCTTCCGTGATGGCTTCAGAAAACTTGTTCATCGTTGGCAGAAATGTATCCAATTGTCTGGTGATTAAGTGGAAAAGTGAATAGTGGTTGTTAAACACACATTCTAAGGATTATTTTTGCATTTGATTTATTAAAATATTTCCATCCAAACCTAAGTAACGAAGGTAGAGGCATTACTTTTCATGCAAACCTTGTACACTCTTTTTTTTTAAAGGAAGTACAAAGAACTTTATTAGTGTAATGAAAACCTTGTTCTTGTAAATAGTGCAACCATATTATTTTTGTACACATAAAATGCCTCCTGTGAGAGAGATAACATGGGTCTGTGTGTTTTTGTTCCTTTTCTCACTTTGGGCTCCTGGTGCTGGGTCATGCTGCTGCTCATAAGTTACTCTGCTGTACATTTATGGGGAAGGTCTTTTGTTCATAAGCCCACTCACCCAACATACTGACCCCATCCGCAATTATCCTGCTGGTGCTCTTGTCCTCCTTCAATCGCCAGACCGAAATCTCCAGCAGAACAGCCTTGTACACTCTTGACACCATTGAGCTCAAAGGTGTGTAGAGGACTTTTGAAGGGGAATTACCTTTACCAGTTTACTCCAGAAGAAACTAGAATGCCATTCTGGTGAATCAAGAGTCCAACTTTATTGAAATAAATTTATTTTATAACTGTGCTTGCATGATCAAATACAAAACCTGCTGGAGAATTTTGTGCTCAATAGACAAGAGATCTATTATGCTGATAGGTACATGGGGACTTGGGAGGAGGTGGTTCTTGTGTGTACACCTATGTCCCCATCACCCATTTAGCACTCCATAGGAAAAGCCCTCTGAATAGAGCTAATGAATGCCTGAAGAGAGGAATGAAGTTATGCTTGCGAGTCTCTATGCTGAATGTCTCAAAACAATATCTCCTTGCACTACTTGAAGAGCAATTTTATGTGCTTCAACTGAATATACTCAAAATCTTCTTTCAGACTTTTGCTCTAAATGCTCAAAAGGAGACATTGTATTTGAGTCTCGCATCCCTCCTCCACTCATTCTGTTAACACATTCACACCTAATAAGTAGGACTATTTTGTCCCATTGAAATATGCATAATTTGCCTGCTCCAAGTTGGGAGAGTGCATATTTTCTGCACTGAAAACAAATAAATTTGCTTATGGGTGAGTCCTTATTGTGACAGAAATTGTAATTCTGAGAGGTTGTGTTACTTACAGGATAGACCGTAGAAGACTTCACTACTGAATAAATAACAATGGCACACTTAACAATTTTGCAAATGCTAGATATTTACATAATCCCTTTCACAGTGATACACGTAATGTTGTCATGATCTGTTTGTTTTTAGTATTAATTAAAAAGTCAATTTGTTTTCTAATGGGTCTTAAAAGCTCTCAGAGTTCCATTTCCCCATGTCTTTGCTTACAGATTATGACCCAAGAGGCTCCTGGAAATACTTTTGCATTCATTTAGTTGGTCTGCTCAAAGAGCTTGTCAGAGATTTGCTTATTTGTCCCTTTTCCTAAACTACTGTTAGTAAAAGATTGGTGTCATATCTCAGGGATCCATGGAGACTTCAGCTCTTTAATATATATGCGGTGGGCAATTAGAAAAACAGAATAAGCTGTGGACAACACCACTTTTGTCAACAAGGCACTTGTTTTTCATCAGGGTGCTTCCTGCACTTCTGATTTATTCCTGAAGTGCCCAATGGGGTGCTGTTCTGGGTTTATCTTTTTTCTCTAGTATGCTTTTGTTTGTACAGCAATCAATTTCTCCTAGATGTTAGACTGAGGGCCCTTCCAGACAGGCACTAAATCCCGGGATCTGATCCCAGGTTTTCTGCTTTAAACTGGATTATATGAGTCTGCTCTGCCAGATAATCTGGAATACACAGAAAACCTGGGATCAGATTCTGGGATTAAGGGCCTGTCTGGAAGAGCCTTGGTTTAAGTAAGCTATGCTGGCTTTTCATGATAGATTGTTTAATTGTGTTTTAATTTTTTGTGATCAGGTTTTGAGCGTTATCTTGCTTTATTCTTCAAAGACATAGTCATGCTAGTCTCGAATATCAGTATTCAAAGGCGTTATAACATCTTTTTGCATATATTGTTTCAATTTTTTGAAGCCACTTTGGTTGCCGTGTTGGGGAATAGCAATAAATAATTGAAATTAAATGTGTAAATGATAATGGGTTCCTGTACAATGTTCTATGCTGATTAATATGGCAGTTTCTTTGAATACTATTCTGCTTATTTGTTACTGGAATATTTTGTAGAATAATGTTAATTTGGAACTATGTAGATTTGACTGGTTTGGGACATATTTGGATCTTTATAGGTTAACAACAATAATAACTGAAATTGAAGCAGTAATCTTCCTCCATGAAATTTAGACTATTTTACATTGCAAAGTTTTTGCATTCTAAATCACAAGCTTTGGGATATTTAGAAATTTGATTTATACTCTATAAAATTAGATTTATAAGGTGCAAGTGCTGACATAGTCATGCACTATTATAATGTCATGGTAAGTTATTCAAAGGAATTAAGATTGCATGGCATACTAATTTTTGGTGTTGATAAATTATAAAATCTTGCTGAGATGGCATTTTTTTCTGGTTCCTCCACCCACCCACTCACCCTGTTGCATTTTTAAAACTATGCAAATGTGTTGATGTGAGTTGTATTTCATGGTGCTATTACTTTCTGTCCTTTGGAATTCTGGTGCATATGCTTGACTGTTTATGAATATAAGTGTAATATATATGTTTTTTCTTTGAAATAAATAAGAGTCAAAGTGCTCATGTCGTCATGTGCCTTTCTCTCTTAAGAAACAAATCAAGTTTTTGTGATATTATAATTATGTTCTGTCTTTTTGAAGATGACTCAAAACAGCATTTTTATAAAAGTGTTCAATCAAAGGCCTTCTTATCCTTTTTCGAGAATCTATTTGTGATGGCAAGATGACAACCGCACTCCCATAGCTGTTTTTGAACAACAATTCCTGTCATTCCTCACCATTAGCTTTAGTGACTAAGGCTACAGAGAGCTCCAAAATCTTCTGGAGGGCACTTGCCCATATCAGTTTTTTGGTCATGTCAGGAGCAACTTGAGAAACTGCAAGTCGCTTCTGGTGTGAGAGAATTGGCCATCTGCATGGACGTTGCTCAGGGGACACCTGAATGTTTTTTTGATGTTTTACCATCCTTGTGGGAGGCTTCTTTCATCTCACTGCATGAGGAGCTGGAGCTGATAGAGGGAGCTCATCCGTGCTCTCCCCGGATTCGAACCTGTGACCTGTTGGTCTTCAGTCCTGCCGGCACAGGGTTTAACCCACTGCACCACTGGGGGGGGGGGGGCTCTTGCCCATTTCAGTGGCATCATTATGATTGGTGTCCTCCAGTGGGGATTTACTCATTCCTCCTCTTTTACACACTTGTACACAAAATATTTCCCTGCTTCATGCCCTCTCTTTCTACACCTTTTCTTCAAACCAGTGGTATCTAACCTTTGGTCCTCCAGCTCCCTAAGTCCTAATAGTTGGAAAAACTGACCTGGACTTCTGGGAGTTGGGAGTTGGAGTCCTAACTACCTGGAGGGCCAAAGGGTAGACACCAGTGCTTTAAACAATAGATATAAATATGTGTTTTCCATTTTAGGAGTATCGGCATATATGTTTTTATAGGAAATCCTAATCTGAAGAATTTCTTTTCCATGCCTAGCTATCATTGCTTCTAATAATAGAAGAACTCGGCTACAGATACTTTGTAACCTACTAAATCTGAACATTTGCATGAATTAAGGGTGGCCCCATAGATATGGTTTCTAATGGCAAAATACAGTAGAGTCTTGCTTATCCAACCTTCGCTCATTCAATGTTCTGTATTATCCAATGCAGTCTGCCTCCGGTCCAGATCCACAGCTATTTCAATACATTGCGATGTTTTGGTGCTAAATTTGTAAATACTGTAATTACTACATAATGTTACCATATATTGAACTGCTTTTTCTGTTGATTTGTTGTAAAACATGATGTTTGGGTGCTTAATTTGTAAAATCATAACATAATTTGATGTTTAGTGGGCTTTTTCTTAATTCCTTCTTATTATCCAACATTTTTGCTTATCCAACATTCTGCTCGACTATTAATGTTAGATAAGCAAAACTCTACTGTATACATTACTAGGTTATAGATGCAACATCAAATACACTGGAATATTTGGGGATATGAGTATATACACTTTTGTTGCTTATTATTGGAATTATAGAAGGACTCATAACATTAGAAGAGGAAATATATCAAGACAAATAAGACACATCTGGAAGCAGAGTTCAACGAAGTGGAAATGATATAGGAGAACCTTCATCAAAAACCATATGTTGTAAAACACTGAAGCATGAATGAGATGAGGGCAAGCTAGAGAAAGAAGGCTCTGAGAAGGAGGTTTACAAAAACCAGTTCCATTGGATCACAGCCCTTTCTACAAAAAGAAGGAATTGTCCTCTTTACTGAAGGGTTCATCTGGATTCATACCAGAGTGTATTTTTCACTGCATTATTTTGCACCCACAGGGTAACTTGTTCAGGTAGGTCTCCTTTTGAAAAAGAATTCACTGAACCATAGAAATTAAACCAAGAAGCCTAGCCCAGCTGAATTTTATGATAGTTAGAATACTGTTTGAGCCTTTCTCAGATTCATTAATGAAAGTCAGTATAAGGATTCAATCAATTTTCATATGCATGTTGTAATTGTATATAGAATGGAAAATAGAAATATGGGGGAGGAGACTTTTAATCGACCAAAACAATTATTCTTGAACTTCATGAATCAACACTGATTTTCTAGAAATTATATTATGGTTTCATAGCACTAACTACTTCTATTTATTCATTCAGTTAGGTGATCAAATATTTATGATTTTTAGGGAAAAAACTTGGTAATCTTCACACAGGAAGCTCGTATTAAAGTAAACAAAAAAATTCATTCATTTTCATGACTTACCCTCATTTTTAATTTTAGTCAAATTGCTTTGGAAATATTAAATAATGTATAATTGCTACCATTTAATACCAATTCCTTTATTAGCTCAGAAGATGTTTACACTTTCAATAACTATTTATATATGATTTTGAATTATTGTCATACATTGTGGTGGGATGATGGGACTATATTGGCTAGAACTTTTCAAAACTAATTTGGTTCCATTGTTCCTAATAGCACCGGAAAGTAAACTGTTGCCACTACTTAAAACAATGATTAACATAAGAGTGATCAGCCGTAAAAGGGTAGGGGGGCATATTCTACCCCCACCTCCGGAGAAGGACTGCACCTCCCCCTATGAAAATTTGTTTTGATCTCCAATGCTCTCTAGGACAATATACCCCATACTCCTAGAAGGGGGGTATGGGTTGGAGTGGGGGCAGGATAATGTTTAAAGTAACTGAAACCTAACAAGACAAGAATTGATAAATCTGAAGCCAGTCCAGAACAGAAATGTGGCCTACATCATCCCAAACAGACAGCAGCAGTTTGGAATTCAGATTGCATTAGCCATACTGGAAAGTCACCTTAGCATCAGTGTTGTCTTCACTGCTCCCAGATGGCTTGAAAGCTTTGTGTGAGCTCCTGGCTTTCATGAATAACTCTTCTGATATCAGCACAGGATGCCCGCAGCAGCCAGGAGTTTACACGGAGCTCTGTAGACATCAGGGAGAGGTGATGGTGGTGATATGGGCACAAGGAGAGAAAAGGGAATGGGTCATGCCCCCTGTGAACAGCAGATAGTTTGAATCAGACATAATCCTGTTGCCTGCAAAGTTTAGACAATCCACAGAGGGCTTCCACCCATTTTTATGAACTCTGTTCTAAACCGCATTAACTGGATTGATCCAGTTTGTCCTGTGATACCTGCCAGAAGTACAGAAACATTGTAGAGACAGCATAGTTCGAACTCCTATTGAGTACAGGTTATACTGCCCTTGGAGATAAGCCCAAGGATTCCTCTATAATTTCTCAAGTTTGTAAATCTCAGTAAACAAATGTATGTGAAGGTTTATCTCTGTAGTTTCTCAAGCATTGGTAGTGATGAAGCTTACAAACACCATTACAATAGTGTTTTGGCTTCTTTCTCATATAGTCCCATTGTCTATTAGCTCCACCCTTCAATGCAAGAAATCCAAACCTAGAGTGCTCCATAGATATAGCTATCTACTAAACTCTGTCTGACATTATCACAGAAGATATATTACTACCATTCTAGGTAATGGCTTCTATTATTAAATTGTTCTTACAATCATTTTCTCAAAAGTAAAGTCCACAGAGTTCTGCTGATACTCAGGGGAAAGTACAAGTTTCACTGTGTGAAGGACATACAGTGCATTCAGGATTCACTACAAGTCTGTAAAATGTCAGAATACTCTGACCATTTTGCTTTGTATTTGTTTTATCTATACCCTCACATTTTTGTAGGTGGCATTGTTCTGGGAACATTTGAGTTGAATATTGAAATATTTTTTTCTCTGTGAGATTAAAAAGAACTGAAGTCAAGGCACCTAATTTTATCAAAAAAAAAAACCCTGGGAAAACATATTAACTCAAGTATAAGCGAGGGTGGGAAAAGCTACAGGTAAATTTCAAAATAAAAATAGATACCAATAAAATAGATACCAATAAAAAGGTTAAGCATTTTTGAATATTTAAATAAAGCTGTAATTTAAGATAATACTGTCCAACTCTGATTAAATGGTCATTCTAATCTTCTTCAATGTAAATGTGCTTATGTGTCCTTCCAATAATAATAAGGAGAGTAAATTAATATGTAATAAAATAATGGAAATGTAATAATAATAATAATAATAATAATAATAATAGAGAAAAATAATAAATGTAATAATAACAATAATAGAGTTAAATGTAAATGTAATAATAATAATTTAGAGTAAAATAGTAAATGTAATAATAATAATAATAATAATAACAACAACAACAACAATAGAGTAGAATAATTAATAACTTTGACTTGAGTATAAGCTGAGGGGGGCTTTTCCAGCCTAAAAAAAGGACTGAAAAACTCAGCTTATACTGGAGTATATACAGTACTTGCATTTTGTAATGGACCTGTTAGGCTATTATAAAAAAGAATTCAATATCTTGAGGGCAACTGTTTCTGGCAAAATGGAGTTACTGTGTCCCAGCAATGTTTGTGTAATGCAAGCAGGATTTATTGTCCTGTTTTCCCATCCCCTTGTCAATTGCTAATAGGAAACATTGGACAAAGATTAATATTCTGCTGGGAGTGTTATATATTATGCAAATGTGGTCTTTTTTATTTTGCTAAAGTATTAAATCATTGAACAACAATTCTTTCAGGTTTGCTGGGCAGCAAAAAGAACATGCATTGTGGTTGTGAAAGCATTATTGAATTACATAGAAGACATAAGCGAATAAGTTGAAACTGTATAAAAGCATTGCTGATTGAAGCTGTGTGAAAGAAACTAATAAGGATCCAATGATTTTGTGGATGCCTTTTATTTCCAGTAATGGTGGACAAGCTTTTTGGTTCAGGGTCCACAGCTAATGCTCCAGGACTTTGTGAGAGTTGTACACCCAGAGATCAATGTGTCCCAAAGGAAAGGAGGGAGAACTATAATTTTGCTTAGGTTCTTTCCTCAACTATTGTTTCAGTCAAGTTCTTTTTTGTAACTATTATCATCAGAATTTGAAAGTATACTTTTATTGTTAGTCATTGGATGTTGAGTATCTCTCATTCGAAATGCCTGGGATCAAAAGTCTTTGGGGTTTTTTTAAAAAATTTTGGAATACCTGTATTTGCACATACATACATAATGAGACATCTTGGAGATGAGACTCAAGTCCAAATCTGAAAATCATTTTTGTTTCATACTCATCCTATACATACAGTCTGAATTTTATACATTTCCAAAATAATGTTGTGCATGAAATGAATGTTATCTATATTGATCTATTAGCATACGAAGGTTAGTTTATCTCTGCCACTGATGTGGATGATTTTGGATTTTGGGAGTATTTTGAATTTTGAATTGTAGAATTCCAGATAAGAGACGCTTTGAATCGCCTTCAGGGGAGATAAAGCAGGGTATAATAATAGTAATAATAATGTACTCCGTTCTCTCTCTTAATCATTACTGTTGCTTTTTGACTCCGGTTTCTTAGTTACTTGTCACAGTACTTACTGTGTTTTCATTACTATTTATTCCTTTTTTTAAAAAAAATCACTTGAGAGAGTTTGAAAATTTTCACCAAAATTCAGCATTCCAGGTAGATTAGGCCTCCCAAAGTAAGAAGTAAACATTATTTGATGCACACAGGAAAAATAGTAATTTTGTTCACTGTTGTATTAATTTACAAATGGAATACATCATTCCCTCAGCATTCCCTGTGTCACATTGCATTATTGTTACTTGCAATATGTTACTTATGTGTTCGGTTCATTGGTATTCCCATGTTGTGAGTAGTGTTGGAATTTATATTAGAATTGGTATTGGTATTTACTGTGTTTTCAATTATTATTTTTGTTATCAGTTTTTGAAATAATCCCAATTTACCACCAACTCCGAAGTGTGGATGGGATGGATGGCTCGATGTTTTTGCTATCTGCACCGAGATTCCCCTCGCCCCCACCCCGGTGCTGATTATGTAATATAAAGTATCCCATCCTGATAAGGCCCATTCTTAATGTTTATAGGCATTTCAGGATGAATCAATAGAATTAATTTATTTACTGTTTTACTACTAGTTAATAAATATAGATCGTTGACATCTCATATACAGGAAATTTTAGAGACTCAACTCTTTCTTTTCAGAACTACCACTGTTAATATTCACAATGAACCAAATCAAGATCTTGCAAATTTTTCATATCAGTATATTGATTTTTCTAAAACAAGGATGCATTTTATAAAAGCTTGAAGTGGTCCTTTTTAAAAAGCCTGGATTATTCATTAATGGCTATGGGGGCAATATGTAAAGGATGCTGACATTTATAGTGTTTTTTTCTTCTTGAAATAGCATCTCTATTTGGTAGTACATATTGTTTATTGTATACTGCTTTAAGCAAACAGGTCATGTCACATAATGTAACATGGCAAAAGTGTCCTTAGGCTATTTTGCAGGATGTTGGACTTTGCATTTAAATCACTTCTTGAGTCTATTCCTTAAAGGAATCCTATTATTTGGTTATAAGAAGGATAACAGACAAAGAAGTGGCATGTAAACTTTTTTAAAAATACATTGCCACAGGGCTGACAGTAGCAGGTCGAACTTTGAAAAGCTCACAAGGGACAACTATATTTGAAATGTGGAAAATCCTCAAGCTTTGCTCTAGGAGCCCTTCTTTAATGGTTCACAACAAAGTCAAGGGGGAAAATATCTCTTATGCTAACCTCTAGCAACAGATTTCTTTGGCGCCAACAATAAGAAATAGATTACTAGAAAGCTTACACTGTATCCTAATTTTCATTATCCAAAATCCTGAGGAACTTTACATAAATCAGAGCTGTTCTTCTGGATTTATTTAGACTTTGAGATCCATGCTAAAAAATCATTACATTTCATTCCTCAAATACTACCCTAACATATATTCCCTAACATTAAGATATTACTTTCCCAGTGAGCTAGGGAAAAGTTGTATTGCGTCCTTTTGAAGAATTCCACCCACAGTACTGTAAGAATCTGATACTTCTAAAAACAAAGATAGCCATGTTCCACATAAAGGGAAAAATATTAGGTTAGTGGCATCTGAAAACTAAGTCCTGTGAGAAAGCGTATTATGTTTAGCCTAGGGAAGAGAATGTTGATATGGTAGCCATCTTCAAATATTTGAAGAGCTATCATGTGGAAGATGGAGGGGAATTCTTTCTGCTGCTTCAGAGGATAAGCCTAGAATGGTTGTATTCAAAAGGAAATGTAGACTAAATATTAGAAATAATTTCCTGGTGGTAAGGATTGTTTGAAGCCCTCAGATGATAGTCATTTCTCTTTTGTCTGAAGTTCTTGAAATTACATGGGCTTATATCAGGGATTCTTTGGCTATGGATTTTCTCCATTGACATTGTTAATTTAGATATCCCTTAGTATACTTTCCAACTCTATAATGCCATATTTATATATCTAAAATTGATGTTTCATCTCTAATACAAGGAAGAATGTCTTTCTAATCTCAGATATGTAGTTCTCAAAAGCAGGGATGGACAAAATATGACCATGGAGACAAATGTGATCTTTCTAGATTGCCTTGGGAACTCCCCATACACAATAAAATAGCATTTTATGCACTGAAAATAACATATTTGCATGAATGGTGAGAAAAATAGATTGTGTTTCTGTTTGGAAAATTATGTTTTCCACAGAAGAAACTTATTTGTGGGCTAAAAATGCTGTTTTCTGCACAACATACCACACACATGCTCTCTGTTTTCAATACAATGAGTCCCAAACAGCTAACTTTTATTCCATTCCCACTTAACTTGCAAATTTTAATTGGTTTTCTCTCTCATTTTGTTTATGTCTATAAAGCATTCCTAAAATATTGCATTTTAATTCGGTGTAGAGTGCTACCAGTATGCAGATGATACCCAGCTACTCTTGCATCTCGAATCTGGGACAACCGCGATTCCTGAGAACTTTAAGCTGTGTTTGGAAGCAGTGATGAGTTGGCTGCAAGCGAGCAGACTAAAAGTGAATCCTGCAAAAACTGAGATACTATGGCCTGGCCAGCCACCAGAATTAATCCAGTCTCTGCCTGATTTTGATGGGGAAGTTCTGGTTCCGTCTGCCACTGTTAAAAGTCTTGGGGTTGTGTTGGACTCAATGTGATGATGGAGCCCCAGATCACTGCCATAAGTAAGCAGGCATTTTTGTTCATCTTTCACCAGGCAAGGAAATTGGCGTTCCACCTTTCGGTAGAAGCATTGGCAATGGTAATCCATGCAACAGTCACCACTAGGTTGGACTATTGCAATGCCTTATATGCCGGTCTTCCGAAGTCAACAACCCAGAAGATCCGGATGGTCCAAAATGTGGTGGTCAGGCTGCTAGCGGAATCATCTATAAGATCCCACATTACACCGATCCTGCAACAACTGCATTGGCTACCAATAGAACATCGGATCTCTTACAAGATACTGATCCTGACATTTAGAGCTCAAAATGGCCAAGGACCTTTATATCTTAGGGACCACCTCATTCCTTTTTTTCCATCAGTGGTTACCTTGATCCACCCAGTAAAATTTCCTATACATACTGGGCCCTAGGGAGGTACACCTGGAAGCTACAAGGCGTAGAGCTTTTTCGATCTATGCTCCAATTCTGTGGAACTCATTACCTCCATATGTTAGAGCAGGGGTCCACAAACTTTTTAAACAGAGGGCCAGGTCACAGTCCCTCAAACTGTTGGAGGGCCGGATTATAATTTGAAAAAACATGAATGAATTCCTGTGCACACTGCACATATCTTATTTGTAGTGCAAAAAACACTTTAAAACAATACAATAATTAAAATTAAGAACAATATTAACAAATATAAACTTAGTATTTCTATGGGACCTGTTTTTGGCTGATAAGATAGGATTGTTGTTGTTGTTGTTGTGTGCTTTCAAGTCGTTTCAGAGTTAGGTTTGCCCTGAGCGAGGGCCAAGTAAATGACCTTGGAGGGCCGTATCCGGCCCCCGGGCCTTAGTTTGAGGACCCCTGTGTTAGAGCAATGTCGGAGTTGCAACCTTTTGTTAAAGCGCTCAAGACTTGGCTGTTTGGTTTTGCATTTAAGTAATCAGATCTAACTTGCCATATAGTCACTGTTGAATGTTTTTATGTTTTTATATTGTGAAATGCTGTTTTAAATTTTAGGTCACTTGGAGCACCTTGGTGGAGAGCGACTAATTAAGGAATAAAGTGAAGTGAAGAAGTGAAGTATAATGCCACTAGAACTGGGAATTTATTTCACCTCTTCTTTTTGACACAACCATCTATGATGCCACTACAGAATATGTGGTTTCCCAGTCATTAATAACAAGGCTTCAGGTGCACAGATGTGTTTGTGTGTTTTCCTGGAGGAAGGAAAGATGCTCAGTTCTTATAGAAGCACTGAAAGCAGGTGATAGGATCCTGGCACATACGGATATTCTTATTCCTTTATTGTAATACTGGAACTTAAGGGGGGCTATAAATAAGAATAAATAATTACTTTTTGTATTAAAAGGATATTTTAGACATTTCTGCACCATCCTTGTCATCAATCTAGCTTTCTGCATTGTAAGGGATCAGATTTTCATGAGAAATTTGGGGCACAGCACAGAGTAGCAGTAAACCTCAAAGCTATTTGGGGAAAATAAATTATGGTTTGTTTAGTCAAAAGAAGTAGCTCTTCCCTTCTTGTTTCTATTGAATAATCACTAGTTTTGGGTTCTAAATTATACTATTTCTTGTGTGTTGTCTATGGGCACATCTACATAATAGAATTCTTGCACTTTCACTACCTTGGCTCAATGCTATGGAATTCTGGGTGCTGTAATTTTACAAGGGCTTTTGCCTTCTTTGGTGCTTCATCAGATTGCATTAATTCTACAATGTAGAGCCACCCTTAATGTACCATTCCTTTGGGTTGCCTATGTGTACAATTTTGCATTGCACTAACACTGCAGCCTTGTGGTTATTGTGTCTTCATTTTGTTGATGATCACCAGCAATGTGTCTTCTTCACTGAAGGTTGTATGGGATGGGAACCTGACAAGTCTCCCAATTTTTCCATTTGAAGGGGAAATACTTCATGGTCAGTACCAGCTGATGTCTCCTATAAAACTGGACAGTTAATCTGACATAGGAGTTAGTCTGGATTTTAAATGATCTGTGCAGATGCTGAATTGTATTTCCAAAACACATTCCGCATCTTAAATGATACTTTTACCTTGGACCGACCACTTAATCACATTTACTAAATTCCACTGAGTGTTACACTTAAAATCCAGGAAGCCACTCTTGTCATCACATTAGTTTGATTTCAAGTGTAGGATACAGCATTGTTAATATTTTAAGTGTGGGGGCAAGCAGTCTTAAAATGTTTCATGAGATGATGGAGATGTTTTGAAATCATCTGGTTGTTTGCCCATTTCTGTATTGTGATGACATTAGTTGCTCCCAGGTTTACAATGAAATGTTTCCTCAATTTGTGGGAGGAGCCAAAAGTACCCTTATTAGGAAATGCATTACCTTTTGCTCACTGAATTTTTACTTTGCTTGAACAATTTCTTTTTAAAAAGTAGCATTTCTGGGTCCTTTCTTTCCCTTTCCTTCCACAATATGTATGTGCCTTGTGTTGCATGGGAAAGCTAAGAGAGAAGGATTATTATTATGATTATTATGATTATTATTATTTGAAACACAACAAGATGAGTCCACAGCAAACAAGATCACTCTGTTGGCTTTTGTATTGGTTCGTGCGTCAGACACTTCCCAAGTGTCTAGGACTGTGTGATGTATGGGCAAATAATACATGCAGATCCCAGTAAGGTGGCCTTTTGCAGCTGGCAGATGGTAATCTTGTCAGCGACGATCATGTTTCAGTGCAGACCAAGGTCTGTAGGCACTGCACCCAGTGTGTCCCATCACCACTGGGACCATCTTTACTGGCTTGTGCCAGAGTCTTTGCAATTCGATCTTTAAATCCTCATATCGTGTCAGCTTTTCCAGTTGTTTCTCTTCAATCCTGTTGTCACTTGGGATTGCAACATCAACAATCCATGCTTCGTTTTTTAACATGATCATGAGGTCAGGAGTATTATGCTCCAAAACTCTGTCAGTCTTAATTCGGAAGTCCCAGAGTAGTTTGACGTGTTCATTTTCTGAAACCTTTTCAGGCTTTTGATCCCACCAGTTCTTTGTCGCAGGCAAATGGTATTTGTTACACAAGTTCCAATGAATCATCTGAGCAACAGTGTTATGCCTCTGCTTGTAGTCTATCTGCACAATCTTGCAGCAGCTGAGGACATGATCTAGTGTTTCATATTGTTACTATTATTGTTATTGTTATTATTATTATTATTATTATTATTATTATTCTGACACAAAAGCACAGTATGTCACAGCAAACGAGCTCTATATGCTGGATTTCGTATCAAAATATCACAAGTTGAACACTTCCCAAGCGTCTAGGACTGTGTGATGTATTTTCAAATGATGCGCGCAGATCCAAGTAAGGTGGCCTTTTGCAGTTGACAGATCATGATTTTGTGGGTGTTTATTGTTTCCAAATGCCAGCTGAGATCTTTTGGCACAGCACCAAGTGCGCCAAATACCACTGGGACCACCTGTACTGGTTTATGCCAGGGCCTTTGCAGTTTGATTTTGAGGTCCTGATAACAGCTGAGATTTTCCTGTTATTTTTCCTCAATGCGGCTGTCACCTGGCATGACGACATCAATAACTCAAACTTTTTTCTTTTCCACAGTCATGATGTCTGGTGTATTGTGTTCCAAAACTTTGTCAGTCTGGATTTGAAAGTCCCACAGTATTTTTGCATGTTCATTTTCCACGACCTTTGCGAGTTTATGATCCCACCAATTCTTTACTGCTGGCAGGTGGTACTTGAGACATAAGTTGCAGTGAGTAATCTGGGTCACAGAGTTGTGCCTTTGTTTGTAGTCCGTCTGTGTGATTTTCTTGCAACAACTGAGGATATGGTCCATGGTTTCATCAGCTTCCTTGCACAGTCTGCATTTTGGGTCATCCGCTGATTTTTCGATCCTGGCCTTAATTGCATTTGTTGTTGTTGTTGTTGTTGTTGTTATGCCATGTCTCCATGCTGTGCAGTCCTGGAATTATAATTTCCTAAGGTCCATACCCTTCCCTTGGTTCATTTACACTATGGAATGAATGCACTTGGACCCCACTTTAAATACCACAGCTCCATACTATGCTGTCCTGGGAGTTATAGTTTCCCAAGGTCCATATCCTTCTCTGGTTGCATTTGCACTGGAGAATAAATACAGTTGAGATCCATTTAAAATTCCGTTGTTGTTGTTGTTGTTGTTGTTGTTGTTGTTATTGTTATGCCATGTCTCCATGCTGTGAAGTCCTTGGAGTCATAGTTTTCCAAGGTCCATACCCTTCTCTTGGTGCATTGAATGAAATGAAGAAAGGAAAGAAGGAAGGAAGGGGTTTATTTTTATTTTGGACACAAATGAATGACCTTGAGTTTATAAATGAGGCATTCAGAATTAAGGGTGTAAACCTTTGCTTATTTCATTCCTTCAACGAATATTGAAGAATTTTAGACATCTTTTCATCACTGTGTAAGTAAAGTTTTGGAATATGGCCAGCATATGTCAAAATTCTTCTTGCTCAGTGAACAGAAAATATCTGAACGTTTTGCATATTTTGTTCATTTTTACATTTTTCCCAGAAGGTAATTGGATATAACCATTACTTTTGGCACATTATGCAAAATGCATTGATTTCTACATAAAACATTGTGGTTTTATTGCACAAGCATCTTTCATTTTTTAAAAGGCCCACAGTGTGACAAATCTCACAAAAATTAACCATTTTGGAGCCAGGTCAAATCAAGACACTTTTATTTTCTCATCAAGAATGAGGAAATGTAGGAATATTCCTTTTATCCATGTTCCAAATATTCTTTCTGGTAATAGGTTGTAGGTTCAATATCAATATATAAGTATTTTATGAGAGATGTGAAAAGGGCAGAGGAGAGCTTTTGAGGTTTTCCCACTTTGTTTCAGTGCCTTTGTGGGACTACCATCAGTGACATCTGTAAACTTAAAAACAGTACAACATGCTTATGTATGTTATGCAAATTTACCATATGAATGGCAGTAGTTTATACCTTATTTGCCAGACGCTGGTGTGTGTTCTGTCCAATTGCTGAAACTCTGAGTTTAACAGTAATTTTTGGCACCACATGAGTATGTTAGCAGGAGTTATGTACTACAGTTATTTAACTGAACCCTGAGAAAGATTACACTGCTTTAGAAAAGACTTAAAACTACAGGCAGCATATAATTTCCCCTCCATCATTATTTTCAAGACAATTGTCTCCTCCCTGGGAGGCCAGCATGTATGAATTGGTATTACTGTGGGTTTAAAAAAACAAACAAAAACCTTTCCTTTCATTTCCTTTTATAACCCTCAAAAAGCTGCTTTAGCACACAATCTAGCAAGCATCTTTGTGTTTTTGTTATTGTTTGATAGTATGTGTTTGTGTGGAGAGCATATGGTTGCGGAGTATGCATTTAAATTTCTCAAGCACAAAAATAATATGAAATTAGTGATAATTCTGCATTTTGTAAATAAGATCTGCTCCATTCTGTATTGGAAGTATAATTTAGAATGATCTAGTAGGCATATTTCTGTCTTTGTTCTTGTTTGTTACTCTGTATTTGTGTGGGTTAGGAGAGAATAAGATTGCGGAGTATGCATTTAAATTCGTCAGGCACAAAAATACTCTGAAATCAGTGCTCTTTCTGCATATTGGGAATAAAATCTGCTCCTTTATTTTATAGAGGAGGTATCATTTCAGATGATGCCTGAAGCATCATGCTATATAATTAGCTGCGTGAGCTAAAAAAAAAATTGGGAATTCATACCTGGAATTGCGTTTTGGTATAATAAATTGTGATGTGTATGTTAGGCATCTTATTGTTTTTAAAATTACAAATAAAATCACAAATACTAAGATGATACATTACCATTGTGCCTGTTGTCCATTCTTTAGAAAAATGCAGTGTCTTGTGCAGTTCTTAGGTGTATCAGATTTAAATATATATATAATCATGGTTTAAAATGTCTGACTCTCTGTCTGTCTGTCTCTTGTTCTTGGCCAGTGTTTGTCAGGTTCAACTCTAGCCATGGTTTCCCAGTGGAGATTGATTCAGACACCAGCATCTTCCAGCTCAAGGAGGCAGTTGCTAAGCGACAAGGAGTTCCAGCTGACCAGTTGCGAGTGATTTTTGCAGGGAAGGAGCTCAGGAATGACTTGACAGTACAGGTAAGTCTCCCTTGGTAGTTTTGTTTCTGGGATGCTGCCCGCTTAACTGCCTCTGCCTTGAACGCTGCCAATCTGACATTCACGCCTGAGATCTAATAGAATAAATAGTGCCTGGGGATTCCTTGAACTTTACTCCACACTGCTTCATTAATTCTGACCTTCTTAATTATGCATTAAAACAGCAAGCTGAAAGGATGGGGAGGAAGAAAGACTACGCTGAAGGGGAGGGGAGGGGGACCGAGCAGGAGAGAGAGCAAGAGCGCAGTGCTTAGTGAATAAATGTTTACGGACTACAGGAGCAAGCTATGCACATTTTCTGTATCTGTTCAATTTCTACATTACTTATTCCATTTGAATCTTAATGAAGAAGGATGTGAATAAATTGTTCTAAATCAGGCTGCTCAGTCATCACGTTGTGTTGAATTTGTAACCCAATTCTGACCCCTGGAGGATAGTTGTAAGGCTGCTCTAGCTGCTGGGTGAAAGCGTTTGCGTAAAGTGCATGTGCCGATGAAATACGGTGTTTGAAGGCCCAGTCCTCGAAGCCACAGAGGTTTCCCCAGAGGCAATGGCACAACAATAAACCTGGCATTTTGAGAAACAAGTCTATGGAGGATGGGAAACAGGAGAGCTGCAGAGTTCATTGTAGCTGAATTTCATCTGGCTATGATTAGTTAGCAGTTGTGCTGACATGAAAATGAAGAAGGAGGCAGGTTTTGACATGGCTCTTTCCACCAATCCAATCTGCAAGGTGGGGATAATGTCAGTGACCTGATTTTTGGGGCAGTGACATTTATATCATGGCTGGGGGAAGCTCCAGCTGCTGTCAGACTGTGTGCCTCACCAGCCCTCTAGGTAGGATTAGTAATCACAAGGAGTGCTGGGAGATGTGATACAAGAACATCCGAGAGACTACAGGTTTCCCATTGCACTGTATGTGAGTGCTGTGCATTATAACCCTGCAGAGAAAACCAGATGGTCAAAACATATGTAGAATCGATAGAATCTTTTAAAAAACCAATTAGAGTTCCCGTCTGTGTTGGCGCCTCCATTGTTACAGCATGTGTGATGCTTTGTTCAGTTGGAAGCATCCTTTGATATTAGCAAAAGAAGACATGTAAAGATTTGGAAATTTCTATACACCTGGGAATTTGCAGGCAGGGTGGGGTGCATTCTTGTATAATTATCAACACTGCTGTGTTATTATTATTCCACTGTCAGAGCTAGGGATGGAAATAATATCCAGTCAGCAACCCTACTAGGGATGAATAATAGACTAGTAAGAATTTTGTGATTTTTTTCTCCTGGTTTCCAGTATCCATAAGCATTGCACAGGAATTACTTTTTAGAAAAAGGCCCACATTTTCATGAGGGAAATACTGTTTTCTGAACATTAAATTATTTTCTTATGTAGAAAACATGATTTCTGGCACAGAAAACAGTTTTTTGCACACAAAAATACATGTTTTTCTCCATAGTATAATTTGAGCAAGAGACCACAAGACATTAAAATTTCGGGAGTACATTGCAATAGGATATTTCTTTTGTTCGTGCACCAGTGAGAAAATAACTTTTACTATTCACGTCAGGGTGAAATAGTGGAAGATTGACATCCCTTATCAGATTATGTTGTAGTTTACGAAGTTCTATAAGGAAAACTATGTTTGCCCTTCACCTAAATATAAATTATGAATGTGATGGTGGTGAACATAAGAAAATGAGGAAGGCTATGGACAGAGGAGTTAAAGAGATGAGGATAGCAAGAAGTAATGTTGAGCAAATGTGTTTCAATGTGTATGTTATGCATGTGTTTGGATCTAGAGCTTGGAGTGCATGAAGTGCCTAAGGCTGATGAAGAAGAGAGTTTTGAGGCTGAATTTGGTAGGTAGACGGAGGATGCATAATTAATGCAGTTTGACATCCCTTTAACTGTCATGGTTCAATGCTATGGAATCCTGAAAGTTGTAGTTTTACAAGGTTTTTGGCCTTTTCTGTAAGGGTGCTAGTGCTTCACCAAACTACAAGTCCTTTAGCACTGAGCCATGGCAATTAAAGTGGGGTCAAACTGCATTCATTCTGCTGTGTAGATGCACTCTGAGAAGGGGATTCCACCATCTGTACACACAACTACACACAATTCTGCAATCACCCAGGTAACATTTTTCCTTTCACATGCAAACTCTTTCTGTTTTGTAACCAGCACAAGTTAATTGGCACTCCTGTTTACAACTTGAAGAGGAGGGATGACTGACATTGCTGTGCATTGAATGGATGCTGTGACCAGTTGCAGAGAGAAGTGCTTCTTTATTGACATCCTATCACTTCCTCCTAGCCTGATATGATGTTTATCGCTTTGTAAAATGCTTTAGGGAATTTGGCCACACAGAAGAAACGATAGAAATGCAAATTGTTCTTGTGGTTTTCCAGTGTATCTCCCGCTGCTGAGGAAAACATTCCTCCCCTAGCTTTTATGTGACTTCCTTAAAATACAAGTGAACAAACAAACATAAAAACCCCAGGATGATATGGGGGGCCTTCTGTGCTGCCATGTCTCTTATAAAAGTATATTGTGTATAAAACACAACCGTTTTGAAAGAAATTATATGGCAAGGCTTTTTTGGTACCAAATCCTAGGCTTGCAGGGTGGCATTATTCTTTCAGAACTTTCCTACACCTGTTTCTTTTGCTGCCTCTTTTGACATCAAAGTGTTGCAATTGTTGTGTAATTACACTGAGCTGCTTCTGGGCAAAATGTAAACTGTTACGCAAATGTACTCAAAATAGAGAAATACCAGCTTCTTTTGGCATGAAATAGCAAGCCAGAGTGGAAAGCTTATCCGTTTTTCATAGCTGTGAGTAAGGTAGCTCAGTGTGTGTGCTTCCTTGTGTTATTTGTGATTTTCTCTTGAATTTATGAGCTTTTTACTTGATCGACAACATGCTGCACATACTCAGTAATAATTCTTTGCAGTAAAAACTAGTCCTGCCTGCCTACACACCTGTTGAAGGAATAAAATTCCCAGCTATTTCAGCTGCTGCCCTTGCTGACTTCAGCAGTGAAACTTTTGTGCTTATTTTATAGCAGCTAAGGTCACAGATCAGAGGAGAGGGTGACTCCAGCCTTCATAGCATCAAACTTTATTGTGCTGTCTCGGAAAGAAGTGGGGTAGAAAGTCACAATGTTTTTGTATAGATACGATTATAGTATTCTGTGCAAGGTATTTGTAACTTCGGGGGGGGGGGGGAGGGCTGTTGTTCTGTTTAGCTACCATATAGACTTTTCCCACAATCAAAGGTTGCAACACTGAAAAGAACCCAAATAGGAAAAGGACTTAGGGTTTGCAGCAAAACTTGACTCAACATGGAAGATAGAGAGGCAAGGATAAGAACGCAAAAAAATATTTTTTCTCAGATAAGCAGTGGATCATTACCATACTTTGGGATTGTATCTCCTCTAATTATTCTCAGCACAAAGACCAGCCAATATCAGGGTAATGGGCTCTTATAGGGGTCAATCCTAGATCTACATATCCCAATGCTGCTGCCATAAAGCACTCTATTTATAGACCAGTTAAGTATAAAATGTTTTCAAGGTAAGGCTTGATATGTTCCATTTATGGCCTGCTGCTACATAGACAATATTCTGAGCCAAGGTAGAGAGAAGCATCTATACCTCCTCCTTTTTAGCCATTGGTTGAGCAGTGTTCTCCCCATTCAGCATCTGTTCTTCTAAGATAGACTGTTTTTCTTGCATCTTATCCTATGTTCAGAGGAAGGCATACATGTCTTATACTTGAATTTACTAATGTGCATGTTGTGAACACTTATGCCATTGTGTGCCCGTCGGGATTTTTTTTGTCGTGTCAGAGAAACTGCAAGTTGCTTCTGGTGTGAGAGAATTGACGGTCTGCAAGGACATTGCCCAGGGGGCGCCCAGATGTTTTGATGTTTTATCATCCTTGTGGGAGGCTTCTCTCTTGTCCCCACATGAGGTGCTGGAGATGATGGAGCTCATCTGCACTCTCCCCAGATTCAAACCTGCAACCTGTTGCTTTTCAGTCCTGAGGGCACAGGGATTTAACCCACTGTACCACCGGGGGCTCCTAACCTGTTGGGATAAGTGTGGTCCTCTAAATATTCTTTGCCTGCATCTCCCAGTAGCCATAGGCAGCATCTGGTGCCTTTATTATTTATTTATTTGCCATACTTGTACCCCGCCCTTCTCTACCCTGACAGGAGAACTCAAGGTGGCTTATATATCGAATATTTGATTTTAACTATGTTTTAACTTCTGAATTGTATGTTTTATATGTTGTAAGCCACCTTGGGTATACTTGCAGAGAAAGGTGGGGTAAAATATCTTTAATAAATAAAATAAATAATAATGCATTGTTTGATGAATCACAGGTTTCTTGACCTAAAGTATACTCATACTTAACAATCACTGCTGGATCATCAGTATCTTGTCCCTTTGGATGGTTGGCTGATGTTTTCCTCAGAATTCCTAATAATATGTTTTCCTAATACTATATTCCTAATACTATGGGTTTGGAGATCTGGGGAGAGGTTGAAGATCTGGCCTTTCAGGAAAATAACATTATTTTCTGAAGATCTCTGTATATAATATATTTTCTCCAACCATCCTGAGCCAGTTTGATAAGCTTTTGTTCTCCACTATTTGGGGTGCTTGAGGTGAAGCAGGGCAGCAGCAGCCATTTTTAATAGGGGCTAACTGTATTCACCAGTATGACACCCTACTCAATATTGCTACTAAATTCCACTTTGGCTGAAAAAACTGAGGAAGGAAGGAGGACTGCTTTTCTTTCCCATGAGTGCCATTTATCCTGCACAGCTATGGGCACTTAAAACAGCAATTTCACCCATAATGTCACCTCACACATCAATTGTAATTTCTGTGTGTCTTAAATTTCAAGTGTGCCTCTAGGATTTGCCTTTGATTTAAATGTAGCAATATTTCTAGTATTGGCCCCGAAACCTGCCCTTGACCATATATACTCATTAATAAATCAATCTCATGAGATTGATTTATTCATGAGTGTATATGGTAAATATATGTATTGAAATCTTAACATGGATTAATGGCATCATATTTTCTTTTTTTGTAATCCTTATGTTGATGTTTAATGTTTCCACAGAGATATGTGTTGTTTGTTTCTTCAAAGCATTCTTTTCTTTGAGATTGCCTATGAGGAAAATAAATGGGACCTGACAAATTGCAAAACTTTTTTTGGACTATGGTACAGAGAGAAGTGGTTTACTGTTGTGTGGCTTCAACTGGACTCTGACATATGGTGACTGAGAGTTTTCTTGATAAGATTTATTCAGGATGTTTACCCAGTGGGTTTCCATTTTATTTATTTTGTTGACTTTCATAACTAAGCAGGATTTAAACCCTGAACTCCAGAGTTTTTCCAAACGTCAACTTCTTCACCAAGGTGGTTCCCTGCATTCTTTCTAGAGTTGTGTGTGGAACTGTTTTCCTTTGTTCCATCCATTCTTTTGCTACTTTCATTACTTTTGGGAGCATGTAACGGGAAGGCCCCTCCCGGTATGAAAATCAGCTTGACACAAAAGCAAATGGGAGCCAATCCTGCCTCCTCAACTGTCCCATGCCTCCTTACCTTGGAAAGAGAGTGTGTGTGGCATGCAGGTCCAAAATGCATGTGCGCCTGCCAGCAGCCAAGCGACTTCTCTAGAGAAAGAAAGTCAGAACTTGCCTTCTTGCCTTGGAAAGAGTTTGTGTGGTGTGCAGGCCCAGTGCATTCACCTGCCTGCAGCCGAGCGCCTCCTCAGCTTCCCTGAGTCCCCCCTCGAGGGTGGAGAAGGATGGGGTAAAAATGTTGGAAATAAATAGAGCAAGAAAATCAGAACTTGCCTCCTTGCCTTGGAAAGCAAGTGTGTGTGTGTGGCATGCAGGCCCAGTGCACACACCTGTCTGCAGCCAAGCACCTCCTCTAGAACAGTATTTCTCAACCTGGGGGTCAGGAGCCCAGAAAGGGGGGGGGTCGCGAGGAGTTTTCAGAAGGGTTGTCAAAGAATATCAGAAAACATATATTTCTGATGGTCTTAGGCACCCCTTTGGCATAGAAGGCTGAAGATCTCTCTGCCTGTCCTTCTCTTTCTCTTTGGAAACAGATGGTGAATCCTCCCACCAAATGCCCTCCTCTGCTGTGATTGCCCGGCCTCTCAGCCAAGGGGAGAACTGTTTCTGAGACTCCAAGCGGGGAGGAGAGAGCAGCCTAATGCACATGTGCAGGCAAGGGAGAGCGTGTATGGCTGGAGGGAGACTTGTGCTAGCAATCAAAGAGTATTCTGAACTCCACCAGTGATGAAATTGAACCAAACTTGGCACACAGAACTCCCATCACCCTTCAAGGCAGGGCAGTTTTGTGTGGGAAGTTTGGCCCAATTCTGTCGTTGGTGGGGTAACTTCAGAATGCTCTTTGATTGTAGGAGAACTATAAATCCCAGCAACTACAACTTCCAAATGTCAAAGCCTATTTTCCCCAAATTCCACCAGTGTTCACATTTGGGCATATTGAGTATTTGTGCCAAGTTTGGTCCAGATCTAGCATTGTTTGAGTCCTCTCTGGATGTAGGTGAACTACAACTCTAAAACTCAAGGTCAATGCCCACCAAACCCTTCCAGTTGGTCATGGGAGTTCTGTGTGCCAAGTTTGGTTCAATTCCATCATTGGTGGAGTTCAGAATGCTCTTTGATTGTAGGTGAACTATAAATTGGTCCTACAGTTGAGCGCCTCTCCTCTAGAGTAAAACAGCTTAAATGTCTAAAATGATAAGAAGGGAAGCCTGGAACCCCCCCCCCCCCCATAATGGGCCAATAGAAAATGGATCTTCTGGCACTCCAGAGCAAAAACAGATATCTGCCCTCCAAATTACAGGAGGCTCCCAAAAAATGGATCGGGGCCTCCACCAAAAGCTGAGACACAAAAAGGGTCAAGGTTTACCCCAATGCACAAGCCTAATTCTTTCCAGAAACAGCTATTGAATTTGTTACAATAAAACATAGATACACTATTGACAGTAAGATGTTAAGTTAAAGGGAATGGGTTTTTTTTGTCATTTAAAAAGTAGGAATGATTAGACAACATCCAATTATTTCCGAGGAGCATATCAAAAGAATAAAAGATTTGGTAGATTCACCAGAATCATTATCAGTCACAAAATGTTTCTCTCTAATTTAATGCCCCTCAGGAAGGAATTCATGCAAAATGCATCATATAGCTCCCTGTGAGCAGCAGCACAAAATTAGCTATTGCAGTCTGCTCAAATAAAACTGTTTGCATTCCTGCAGCTTTCTGGTGTAAACTGCTTATTAAAAATAAGCACTATTCTGGCATTAACATTAAGCACGGCTAGAACAAGACAGTTTCTTCTTAACCAGGATTTGAAACTTGGCTAAAGAGCTGGTTTTAAATTATGGGTAGTATAGTCTTTCAAATGTCATTGCGTTGCAGCTCCCAGTATTCCTTGCCATTAGCTATGCTGACTAGAAGCTGCACCCCAGCAATATCTGGTGGGCCATCCTTGATTCAGCTTTGCTCCCAATCCCTGTTCAAAGGGAACCCTGGGTAACTTTAACTTCATTTGTCATTAAGTGCTGATGATAAGAATTAACTAGAGTTGAAAAGGAAGGGGAAATTAAGACTTGGGGGAAAGAGGTGTGTGATTTTACCAACTACTCTCAGTTCCATTTCCTTGGCTAAGAAACTAATTAACTTTAGACCTTTTTGTGGTTTTAGTTGTGTCTATTTTTAAACACGAATGAGTCACCTAGACTTCAAGTTCTGGGAGAAAGATGAACTAGAAATTAAGGGCAAAAGGGGAAGTAAAAAAGGAAGGATTTTTTTTAAAAAAATGGGCCAGTATAACACATAAAGAGGTTAAATATTTCAATTAATGTAGAGCATTATGTTTCTAAACACTATTTGAAATACCTTCTCTTTTAAAAAGTTTATACAACTGCTGTGGGAGAAAGGTGATGATTTTACATTATGATCAACATAATATGGTCATTGTTGAACAGAACCCCCTGGCATTCGTACACTAACATTGTGGACAGCTGGGTTTTTAATCATGGAGTTGGAAGAGACCACTGGGGCCATCTAGACCAACCCCTTGCTCTGCTTTGTTTCTACCCATTGTGTTTAGAGCACAGTGTGAAGTAATTAGATGCTTCCCACAATGTAAGTGCTACTTGTGCTAAAAGCAATCTGAATTAGTGTGTGGTGTGTTCAATTTGCCCTCTCTTCTTCCCCACTTTAAGAATGGCATTGGTGTGCCCAGAATATGCCAGATTCCACACCAGTAAAATACAATTGGTACATTTCTAAGATACAGATCATTTTGCACAGCCATACTCTTGATTTGACAAAGGCTCTTTACTGTATTGAGCTTGAGGGCATCAGGAGAGCTAGTGAAGAAATTTTAAGCTACAGCCCAATTATCTGTATACATTTTTAGAATATTGATTGCATTTCTATAGCCTTTTTTGATTGCTGATGTTTTTGGAGGATAGATTTCATCTGTCCCAGCTAGCATGATCAGAATGTAATAGGAATAGAATGTAGTAATTGAGTGTTTAGTTGTTGTACTATATGTTTATATATTTTATTTAATAGTATTTTACATTGTTTTCATTTTATGTTTCGTTTTTAGGCATTTTGTGCCATGTGTAAGCCACCCTGTGACCCTTTGGGGAGATGGTTGCGGGATCCAAGAATAAAGTTGTTGGTATTGTTGTTGTTGTTGTTGTTATTATTATTATTATTGATACTCATATTTACTTGAATATTATGTGCCATCAAATCTAATGTGTACCCAATTTCCAAAAAATATTTGCTGGTGAATGTAAAGCGCAGCAGCAAAAGCTACACTTTTTATAATATGCATATTACAGTTGCTACTTGCTTGGAATTCCTTGTTTAAAAACAATTGTGTTGGAACACCAACATTTTCAGCAATGGGAAAAAACCTCGGGGTGAATCTCTTTTGTAAAACTAATCAACTTTAACTTCCTTGGCTTAATGCTATGAGGTCATGGGGCTGTAATTTTACAAAGCTTTGAGCCATTTCTGCCAAAGAGTGTCTCATCAAACTACAAGTCCCAGGATTACATAGCATTGAGCTATGACAATTAAAATACAGATGGCATCCCCCAAATAGAAACTCCAGGTGCTCCTGAAGCAGCTTCCCTTATTGCTTTGGTTCAGCACTAAGATTACCCTATTTCGAGAATTTAATGCATACCCTGATTTTGGCAAGGTAATTTAGCCCAAAAAGCTGAGCGTTAGATTTGAGTAAATACAATATATCACTGATGGTTTGACTTGTACTAGATATATCATGAAGTGGTTAGACTTTGAAGAAGACTACATTGTCAGGGGAAAGGATTAATAATAGTCACATCTTTCTTGAGAATTCTTTGTCATAGGAAGACAAATCCGACTTACTAGTAGGGTCATCATTTGAACTGGATTATATGGCAGTATAGACTCAGATAATCCAATTCATAGCAGATAATGTGGATTATCTGCTTTGATAATCTGGGTTATATGGCAGTGTAGAAGAGGCCTCCATATTGTGACTTCCTTAAATGCATCCGTTATGTTGCTGTTGTTTATTCGTTTAGTTGCTTCTGACTCTTTGTGACCTCATGGACCAGCCCATGCTAGCGCTGTTTCCCTTTCTTTTCCCTATTGCTTTCTTTGTTGCCAAGCATTATTGTCTTTCTATTGAGTTATACTGTATCTTCTCATATGTTCAAAGAATGACAGTCTCGGTTTCTAGAGAAAGTTCGATCCTGATTTGCTTTAGGATACATTTATTTGTCTTTTTAGTAAGCCACAGCTCCATGTCTCAAATGTGCTGATTCTCTTCCTATTTGCTTTCTTCCCTGTCCAGCTGTCACAACCATACATAGAAATTTGAAATGTTATGACGTGGACAACCTTCACTTTAGTATTCAATGATATATCTTTCTATTTAAGAATCTTGTTGACTATAGTTCCTTCATATCTGCCCTTCCAAGTCTTCTGATTTCTTGACTGCAGTCTCAGCTATGTTCCTATGTTCACCATGTCTAAAACTGTGTGGACAAATTTCCCTTTCCATTGCTGCGGCACAGAGAGAAAGCCATTATATCCCATGGGTTTAGAGATCTGTGGGGGTAAGTGGATTTAAACACTGCTCAAATATTTGTATTGTTGTACTTTCAAGTTGTTTTTGACTTATAGAAACCCTAAGCCAAACTCATCACAAATTTTTTGGCAAGATTTGTTTAGATGTTGTGTGTCATTCGGTATCTCTGAGGCTGAGGAAATAGGACTTGCTCAGGATAACCCAGTAAGTTTTCATGCCAAGTGTGTCTTTGAACCCTATACTCCCAGAATCCTAGTCCAACTATATCTGCTCTATTTACATATTTATCTTTTGTAATTTTCCTCTGAATTCTCACAACACTTTGACCCTTGAAGAGTGAACTACCAAGATTTTGGTATTAAAGGCTAGAGATGGCTTGAATTAATTCACCTTCATCTTGGTTTTAATGAAAGAAGTGATATTAAAACATTCTGACTGAATCCATGTGTGGTAACTCAATTGTAACATTATAGTGAGGAAACAAGAGGATTTAAAGCAATAGGAGGCAGTATGAGGGTTTGCTTTGAGATGAAATTAACATAATTACATAGAAAGTTATTTAGTTTATTGTGCTTGATGTGTGGGTTGTTAATATACTCAGAATAAACCTCTGAAATATATTTTTTTCACATTGGATTTTAATTGTTATATAAAAAAGGGGGCAACTTTCCACTGTTTATCAATCCTGACAGCAATTAACAACAACCGTTATCAAGTCAACTTTGGCTTATGGCAACTCTGTGAATGAGAGACCTCCAAGTTACATTGTCATCAACTGCCTTACTTCGGTCTTGCAGATCCAGGGCCATGCCTTCCTTGATTCCATGTACTCATCTGGAATGCAATCTTCCTCTTTTCCTATTGTCCTCAGTTTTACCAAGCATTTCTAGTAAGTCATATCTTTTCATGATTTTTCCAAAATACCATTGTCTCAGTATAGTCATCTTGGCTTCTAGGGAAACTTCAGGCTTGATTTGCTCTAGGACCAATTTATTTGTGTTTTTGGCAGTCCTGCTTCTTATCATGCTGATAAAATATTATAAACCAACAGCGAAAGAACTACTTACATGGAAGACAATGGAAAGACCCAGAGGAATTTATAGCTCTTTTTCTTTTGAAAAGAGGACTCCATCCCCAAGTTACACAAACTGTTTTTGAAATATATCTCTCTCAAAGGAGATTTGACAGGAGGCCTAATGAACTGCCCTTTGAGAAACACACAGCCCAAGCTCTCTCGAGCACAAGAAACTAAATGGTCTTCTCTTTTAGATCCAGGCTTATGAATCCTCCAGTCAAATTATGGCTTTACTTCAGTGCAAAAGACTGGAGGTGTCCAGGGGGAAATCCATAGCTCCTTTCTTAGTTACACATTCATCTCTGTGTCAGCAGCTCTTTCTTTGAAAACAGCCGGAGAACTCAGTTCAGTCAGTGTGTTGACCAGTTCCACAAACCAAACAGCATGAGAAAATCATACTGCCAATGTGAACACTTATTTTTTTCTATTCTTTAAAATGAGCTCTTTATGAGCTCAGGATTTCTTGCTTGCTCAGTCATCCCTCACACCAACAGTGTGGTGTTAACACCTGCAGACTTTCGGTGACTAAAAATAACAGAATTGGTTCAGCATACTTGGGAAAAATAATTCTAAATTCTGAAAGAATGAGTAACTCATGTGTCAGCTGAACTTATATAGATAATTTAGATGACACATTAGTTAATTTGACACATTAATTCAGAATCTAGACTCAACTTTTATATTTCTTACGAGCTAGTTAAACCTTCTCTACTTCATCCTCAAGAGGTGCAATCTCCGTGACCCCTGACCACTGTTCAAGGATGGTGGCAGTTGTATGTCACACTATCTGGAGCAAGGGTTCATAAGCTTTTAAAGCCACAGAACCCTTTTTGAAGGAAAAGTTTCTTTTGGACACAGGGCCCATTTTAAAATTTGACAGATGTGCTGAGCTAGTGACAGATGAAAGGAGAAAGTTTGCGTGAACTAATTAAAAATCCATGAACAAATTCCTATGCATATGGCACATAATCTTGTTTGTAGTGCAAAAAAGAAAGAAAGAAAGATATAATATTTTAAACAAAGAACAATTTTAACCAACATAAAGTTAACAGTATTTCAGTGGAAGATCCCAGAAGCCATGCAGTCCAATCCCCTTCTGCCATGCAGGAAAAGCACAGTTAAAGCACCCCCAACAGATGGCCATCCAGCCTTTGTAATTAATAATCATCATCATAATAACAACAATAATAGGAGCAACCCAGAGGCCATGCAGTCCAACCTCCTTCTGCCTTGCAGGAAAAGCAGTCAGAGCATCTTCAAGAGATGGTCATCCAGCCTTTGCAGTAATAATAATAACTATCCGTACCCTGCCATGTGTTGCTGTGGCCCAGTCTGTGTATATGTGTTTTGAGTGTGCGTATATTTGTATATATGTGTGTTTGCATATATATGTGTGTGGTTTTGTGCATGTAATTTTTGGGTTTTTTTGGCTTTTTAAGTGTCTTCTACTGTGTTTTTCAGTGTTTTTATGAGTGATGGTCACTCGTTGGCCTCATAGATGTATTGTGTCCAAATTTGGTGTCAATTTGTCCAGTGGTTTTTGAGTTATGTAAATACTTTCTGTATATATTTCAGATTTCAATATTAATGTCAAAATACGTAGTATGATTTTACAAATAAACATTACACTTTTATTTATACAGATTTTAGGAGCAACCCAGGGGCCATCCAGTCCAACCTCCTTCTGCCTTGCAGGGAAAAAACAGTCAAAGCAGTGGCAGGGAGGCCCGTAGGCTGTGGGGCTCGACATGCCACATGCTTCCTAGGCAGGGGGAGCAGGAAGGATGCCTGACTGTGATTTGCAGAGCCCCAAGGGTTCCACAGAGCACAGTTTGAGAACCACTGATCTGCAGGCATACAAGTTGGGAAAGGTTGATATATTTGTTAAATAATAATTACTAGTTCTTCTTTTGGGTTGCTGTAAGTTTTTTGGGCTGTATGGCCATGTTCTAGAAGCATTCTCTACTGATGTTTCGCCTGCATCTGTGGCAGGCATCCCCAGAGGCAGGCATGTAGCCGGGGGGGGGGGGGGGGTTGGGGGGCTTCAGCCCCCCCCCCCCCAATTCTAATGGTAGTCCGCGAGAAGGCCTTACTGGTACATTATTTAAACTGTTATGGTTATTCATATCATGATCTGATCACCATGCTCAATATATCCCATATGCATGGGAGTATTGGGGTAACATTACAAAACGTTTGCTAGGGTAGACCCTCTTTCACTCAGACTCAGCCCCCCCGAACCAAACTCATCCCCCCCCCCGAAACAAAATCCTGGCTACAGGCCTGCCCAGAGGCATCCTCACAACCACTGAGGATGCCTGCCATAGATGCAGGTGAAATGTTAGGAGAGACTGCTTCTGGAACATGGCCTTACAGCCCGCAAAACTTACAGCAACTCAGTAATTCCGGCCATGAAAGCCTTTGACAGTTCTTCTTTTGTTAGCCCCTCTCAGAGTCTCACAAACAGAATAGCAAGTAATGTGCATGTGCTGCTTCTCTGTGGCATTTGGACTGTTTATATGTTTCTTAATAATTTAAAGTTGATGTAGGTTTGAGTGAAATTAATATTTAAAGCATTTATTTAGAAAATGTGAAGTATTAGAATTAGCCTGACAATAACAACCTGTGAGATACTATTTGCCAAAGTAACCTTAGCAAATGCCCATGACAATGCTATTACATTTTCTTCTTGGGAAGCAGTTTATTTAAAATGCAATAATAGTGAGATGCTGTCTTTAATAACAGCATTGTGCATAATACACATTTTAAAATCTGAAGTTGTATTCTACATTCTACTTAGATGTTTTTCCACAAAAGTACTGACTGCAGTTATCTGACAGTGAGCAGTCTTGACTAAATGGTGTTTTTTTGTTTGTTTGTTAGCTCAGCAAAACAGATCTAAAAGTTTAATTGAAAGGTTTTCCTAAGAATAACAGCCCATAAAAATTCAGTACAAGCTGGAATGCCTCTGGTCCATGGCTGATAACGCTTCTATCATCCTTGTTTCTTACTGTGGGTGAAGAGGCCTTCACCCTCTTCTCCCAGAGATTGCTGATTTCTCCTCACCCTATAACAAATGTGTTTGGATTTGTTGTAGGTGTTTGAATAGACAACTTGCTTTTCTGGTAGCAGGACTTCTTTTTTTGAAGGCCACCCTATCGCCTCGATCTGATTTGGGCAGTTTAAAGATACAAGGAAATGAAGTTGAAGGGAAAGGACTTCAGATGGAGGGGAAACATTGATGGAAATTATCTTCCTAATTACACAAACAGAAGATTTTAGTATGAAGGCCATACAATGCTTTTACTAATTTGAATAAAGAGAGATGTATACAGCTAAGCACCTCAATGCAACTATTAGTTCCAACTATAATTGACTATGAACCAGAGGAATTTGGATAGATTCTCCCTTACCAAGTGCCTGATTTAGTTCAGTCAGTCTCTAGTAACACTTGGATCTATGTTATTGTACTGTCTACAATTGCATCTTCATCCTGAATGTTAGTTTATTTGTAAAGACACTTTTCAGAAAGTAAAATATTTTCACAGGCACCAATCTTTTTATTCTGATAAACAGCAACTGAGTGATTTTTACTAGGTTGGTACTATATTTTTCTAAACAGATTTTAAATAGTTTTTAATTCAATGGCGTTATAATGTTATGGTTTATTTACTTGCTTAATTAACTCCATACAGGGCAATTCTACCCAGACATTATAATGCAGTTCAAAGCCAGCTCGAGGGCAAGGTGTCCACAAAATGTACAGCCCCAATGCACACTGCAGCATACATCAAACCAGAAATAGCACATTAAAAAAACTCACCAGAAAATTCAGAACAAGTACATCTCAGCAGACTGATTTTTAATAAACCCTGTGTTTCCTGACAGCTGTCTAGCCTAGGTTCCTGGGTCTGGTTTCAGTCTGCTGTCAGAAGATACTGTGCCCACCATTCCTGCCTCGAGCCGGTTTCTGCGGTGTTTGTGTAGGTGCTGAACATTGAAACAAGTTTGTTTTAATCCACTTCCAAACTGGATTCTAGTGTATGCGTAGAACCACCTACTATCATCCCGCCATATTTGCAGGTTTAACCTTTTAGATTTAGTTGTGATTTTGCTTAACATGGTCAATCAATGACTATCTAGATCTGGAAGACCTAGAGATTAAGAAATTGTTACATCTTTCTGATGTATTTTGTCTTTTACTGTTCATTTATTTAATTTTTAATTGTTTATATGTCTATTTTTATGCATTTTATTAGTTTTATACTGTTCTGAGCCACTCCAAGTCCTTCCAAGGAGAGGAAGCAGGATACAAGTTTATCATCATCATCATCATCATCATCATCATCATCATAGATTCCTAGATTAGTGTTTAGATTAAATAAAATAGTGGGGGGTTTTTATTCACAATTTTGCGACTTTTGTGGCTTCCTATAACTCTGATCTCATTGGATGTGGAGATTTAACCATAGTAATCTGGCTGACAGACAAAGGACAATGATGACTAGTATTGGTTAGGATTATGACAATGCGGAATGAATTTACGGATTTTGAGCTTGGCAAACATTGATCACTAGATTGGTTTTTATTAGTTGTACTGTATAACTGGATTGTTTTAATTGTTTTATAATTGTTGCTGTTATGTATTTTATCTTACTATGTGTATTGCTGGCATCGAATTGTGCCTTTTGTAAGCCGCCCTGAGTCCCCCCTCGGGGGTTGAGAAGGGCGGGGTAGAAATGTTCTAAATAAATAAATAAATAAATAGTTTCTCTGATACAGTTTATCATGGTGATATTTAGTACATTTTTACCATACCTGTATGTTTGTTTTTCATTTGAATCCATTTTAATTTTATTATGAGTCTGAGTTTTGAGTGAATGGTTCATATAAATAAAGGAATATAAGATCCATACATGCATACCTTTCAGCATTTCTTGAGAGTCTCAAAGACTGAGTGAAAATGGTTGGGCGTCCCCTGGGCCACGTTTTGTGTAAACAGCTAATCTTCCCAACCCAAAAGCATTGCTTTACAACATTTATGCAATGCTTTTGACACAAAATAATAGCATTTCTTGATGCAGCTCAAAAGGTGGACAGAGTGACGTTGTGAACCACATACAACCTCCAAGGCTAATTTTTCTAGCTTCCAGGGGTCAATACTTTGTCCCCAGTTCAAGTGTGAATAGAAGGTCTGCTATGCATTGGAGATACTGTGACCATCAGTTGTATTAGACTGCTTTATGGCTGTGCTTTGTCAGTGTTATGGGGATGATAGGCTTTCTTGCTGCTGATAGTTCATTCAGGAAATTTCCATACCTCTATCCTCCTCTCTTAAATATATAAACAGATTTTGTAAGATATGCATATCGATAGTTTTTAAGAAATTATTGAGATATTCTTGTCAGGTATTTTAAAAACCCAAAGGCAAGGATAGGAGTACCAAAACCTTTCTGTTATAAACTACTGCTGTACTGATTACCCTGATCTTCAGAATTTATAATTGGTTATGCATTTGACCTACTTATTCTTGAACTCATGAACTCAACTGATATTTGTGAACCTGTTCCATAATTCAATACTGCATTATTTAAATTCTTCTTTTTATTTGTCTGTGATCTTGTGTTTCAAATAAATTATTGCCTAACTTCAACTATTAACTTTACTTGTCATCTCATTCCCCTTCTTGCTCCCCCTCATTAATTACATTAATTTGGATGCAAAATTACCCAGACTGTTTTTTCTTTTTTATATATGCCACTAAGAGTATTTCTTTTATAATCTTCAGAGTTATTTTATTTTTTATTTTCATTCTTCTCTATGAGTCATCCAGAATGCACCACAGACATAAACCTTTGAAACATTCTGGTCTTTCTAAAAATCTGAAATCCGATAGTTGGACATATAGGGCATCTTCGTAGTCATACCAATTAATACCAGACAACTGAATTGGTACTGACTAGTCTGCTTTCAACACATCATGAGATGAGATTACTTATTGGAAAAGGCAATAATGCTGCAAAAAATAAAGAAACCCGGAGGTAGTAGAGAAAGATCAAATTACAGAAAGACTGATTTAGTAAAGAAAGCCATAGTCCTGAGCTTGCAAGACCTGAGTAGAGCTGTTAATAATAGGATATCTTAAAGGTCTCTTATTTGTAAGGTCACCATAGAATGGCATACGTTTAATTTTTGCATAAAAAGAAGAACTTATGGTTGACTTTTGAAAGAATTTGATAGCTACAATTGTCAAGGGTGTTTATATAAAAAATGGGATTGCATCCATTGCTCTGTTTTCTTACTCACTTGCTGTGTGTGCAAAAGAGAAGGATATATTTGTGTACACAGCATTGTACATGTGGATTCAGACACAAGCATTTCCAATTTTATAAATAATTTTGTCTTTTCCATTACTAGGAAACCTGGGGAGGGGGCATGAACAAGTTCAGTGCCTCTAGCAGAGACACGCTCATTTTCCGATCTGTTACTCCGGTGGGAGAGGTGTAACGAGACTGGATTATGTGTGTGATCCTTGGCATTTATTTATCAGCAGTGTCTATGATAGCTGAGTAGTACATCTGGCCTCACCCAGCAGTCACAATTTGCTGCATCTGCTGAAGCCACTGCTGTAGGAGCAGCCACTCCTTCCCACTTTCTTCCACAGCTGTTTGCCCACTACCCTGGAGTCCCTCCTCATCCTATCCTGTTTCCATGTGCCTGCTGTGCTCCTACCCACCCTCTCTCCAATGTGTATGACTGTTTGTGTGTGCTAGGAGACATTTGTAGTTCTTTGCTAGCTTGGGATCATTTACTGGGGATCATTTACTGGGGAACAAAGCCTGGGAGAGAATTGGATGGACGTGCCATTCAATAAGAGGACAAGATCAGTGGTAAGATTGATAAAAAGCCTATTGTTTGATGGGTTTAAGCATGCGAGGGGGAAAAATCAACCAGAAGGTGCTGCAGATCGTTTCTGTGTCTGAAAATAATCTGAAGCAGTGACCATGTGAACATGGTATGGGCACTGGATGGGGGAACTGTGTGGCTATTAGGCTTATAAAGGATCCATGTGATGCCAATGAGCTGAGTTATTTTGCTGGTATACATCCAGTTTTAGTGTTGTGTGAAAATTCATTTGTCCTGATCCTCTCATTATTTAACATCATTAGCCTAGCCTAGATTTTAATATTATGAGAGATGCAGGAATCTGTCCTCCTATCCACTTTTCCTGTACCATGCTTACTTGTGTACACCTCCCCCCAGCCCACCTGTTTCCTAAATACAGCAATGCAGAGTTTTCTAATTTAGGTTAAGATTGTTGCTAAATATATTTATTAAAAATAGAATTCTGTTTTTAAAAATTGCAATTGTGTTTACTTGGACACTTCTTGAATTCTTTTGTGGTTCTTTTATATAGCCATTTCTCTTTAAACACTCTTCACGTTTGTTGGAAAATGCTACTGACAGTCAAGTCACAAAAGCTGTGTGGGCTACTGTGTCCTTTATTATCCTTTTTTCCCTGGAAGAGGACCATATTGGCACTAAGATAGCAGAAAATTAGTTCCACAAGATATGGACCAATCCTGCAGATATTTATCTTTTTTTCAATTTGAACAAAGCACAACCCTTCATTGCTAGAAGCAAGAGGTTTTTCCATTTATGATTCTATTCAAAAGCAATTCAGAAAATGCACCCAACATCTCTTAGGAGCATCTTTCATTTCTTTTCTCAACTATAAAAAAATTGCATTTACATTCAGTGTTATTATATTGTTCCATAATTGTTGAATACATTTCTGCAGCGCCATATACACTAATAGTTCTTACATCTTACATCCACACACAACTGTGGGCATTGTGGTTTTCAAAATCATAGCACGTGGCACTAACCTTTCAGAAATAATCCACAATAGCATATAGTATAGCAGCTTGAAATCAAAATGTCTGAGTCTTTGTTCTTCCTTCAACTAAAGAAGGGAGCTCAAGATGTGGACAGGAAGCAAAATAATTATAGCATGGCTCATTCTGGACCCCCATGGGACCACTAGTTTTTCTGTTTAGATCCTATATGGTAAAGGTAAGCTAGAACATTCCTGTTGATTTGGATTATAAATCACATGAACTCTACCTATCATTACCATCTTCTGGGTATTATAACAGATGAGGCTATTTGGAGGACAGCAAGTTGCCTGTTCTATATATAATCAGGTCTTCATTAATGTTGAACAGAGATGCAAAATATGAATATTATGTGGTCTGCAAAGGTCTTGCAAAGATTTCTATTTTGCTCATCCCATGCCTTTCCTTATTGGGGAAGATAGTGAAAATTTCTACTGAGCTATATGTTTAGGCTTAAAGGCTAGACAGTTGAAATGATGATTCACCTATTGTGTGCCATCCTGAGTAGGGAAAGATTTTGGCTGTGGTAGCATGAATCGTTAGCTCAGGAATCATCTTGAGAAGGTACAGATAATGCTTTGGCAAGTGACCCAGTGGAGCCATGGTATGTGGAGGTATGTTCCACTAATGAGTTACCTGGCCCCAGCCCTTGATAACACCTGGCCAATGTAGGACTTGAAAGTGGATCAATCTAGCAGTTAAATGAAAGGAGATTAGGTTTCTTTAAGTATAAATGTCGAACAAATTGGACTTAAGATTCAATAGCACCAATTTCTTTTAATTTTTCTACTAATAAGTCTCCAGTTTGTTGTTTATGAAAAAAAACCTTAAGATGTGAAAAAAATATCTCGCAAAGGAATCAAGGGACTGTTTTGACATTGCATCAGACTGCTGAAAAATCTTCAAAAAGAGAGGGAGGCAAGACCTGCTATAGTAAAGGTTTCAATAAATTGCACAAAAATACTTCTTAGTCAATGTAGGGTATTTTCATTTTTTTAAAAAGGCCTTGAACACACACACCAAGCACAGAATCAAAATCTTAGAATCATAGAATCAAAGAGTTGGAAGAGACTTCATGGGCCATCCAGTCCAACCTCCTGCCAAGAAGCAGGAATATTGCATTCAAATCACCCCTGACAGATGGCCATCCAGCCTCTGTTTAAAAGCTTCCAAAGAAGGAGCCTCCACCAGACCCCGGGGCAGAGAGTTCCACTGCTGAATGGCTCTCACAGTCAGGAAGTTCTTCCTCATGTTCAGATGGAATCTCCTCTCTTGTAGTTTGAAGCTATTGTTCCGCGTCCTAGTCTCCAAGGGAGCAGAAAACAAGCTTGCTCCCTCCTCTCTGTGGCTTCCTCTCACATATTTATACATGGCTATCATATCTCCTCTCAGCCTTCTCTTCTTCAGGCTAAACATGCCCAGCTCTTTAAGCCGCTCCTCATAGGGCTTGTTCCCCAGACCCTTGATCATTTTAGTCGCCCTCCTCTGAACACATTCCAGCTTGTCAATATCTCTCTTGAATTGTGGTGCCCAGAATTGGACACAATATTCCAGGTGTGGTCTAACCAAAGCAGAATAGAGGGGTAGCATTACTTCCCTAGATCTAGACACCATGCTCCTATTGATGCAGGTCAAAATCCCATTGGCTTTTTTTGCTGCCACATTACATTGTTGGCTCATGTTTAACTTGTCCACGAGGACTCCAAGATCTTTTTCACACGTACTGCTCTCGAGCGAGGCGCCCCCCATTCTGTATCTTTGCATTTCGTTTTTTCTGCCTAAGTGGAGTATCTTGCATTTGTCCCTGTTGAACTTCATTTTGTTAGTTTTGGCCCATTTCTCTAATCTGTCAAGATCGTTTGGAATCCTGCTCCTGTCCTCTGGAGTATTGGCTATCCCTCCCAATTTGGTGTCGTCTGCAAACTTGATGATCATGCCTTCTAACCCTTCATCTAAGTCATTAATAAAGATGTTGAACAGGACCGGGCCCAGGACGGAACCCTGCGGCACTCCGCTCGCCACTTCTTTCCAGGATGAAGAGGAAGCATTAGTGAGCACCCTCTGGGTTCGTCCATTTAACCAATTACAGATCCACCTCACCGTAGTTTTGCGTAGCCCACATTGGACTAGTTTGTTTGCCAGAAGGTCGTGGGGGATCTTGTCGAAGGCCTTACTGAAATCCAGGTACATCCATGGCATTCCCCGCATCTACCCAGCTTGTAACTCTATCGAAAAAAGAGATCAGATTAGTCTGGCATGACTTGTTTTTGATAAATCCATGTTGACTATTAGCGATGACCGCATTTGTTTCTAAGTATTTGCAGACCTTAATAATCTTTTCCAGAATCTTGCCTGGTATCGACGTGAGGCTGACTGGACGGTAGTTGTTTGGGTCATCCTTTTTTCCCTTCTTGAAGATTGGGACCACATTGGCAAAGATGCAAATAACTTATCCAATACATCTGCAGTTTCGTGGCACACTTTATGCTAGAACAAATGAACATTTGCACAAATGTGAAGATGCTTTAAACATTTTTGACATGCAGACAACATCTTGGCCATCTCACAATTGAAAACAAAAAAAAAGTAGTTTCCCATTTTCACTTGTGAGAATTAGACAAGGCAGGATTTGCATCCTTAACAAGACACAGTAATCATTCCCAGATTATTATTGGTAATACCTTTCAAACTATGCTAATGTTAATTCAATCTATGCTAATGTTAATGTAGTATGTCTTTTTTAAAAAAACGGATTAACTTTATAAAATATATTGAGGGCATTTTTGAAGGCATTAAAAAGAAACAGAAAATAACTTTCATGTGTTAGGAAAAACTGATTTTCAGTAGTGTTGGGTCAGTCTTGAAACCAGCCCATCTCTATTAGCAGAGAAAGTTTCTATTCTTAGTCATCTCAGCAGGTGCAGGAATAAACAGTGGGGAGTATCTTTCTTGCACAAAGCAGGTATTCATGCTGCTACAAAAGGAGACATGCTAGCAATGTTATCCAGCAGGAAAAAATCCACCTAATTTGTTTTATTTTCACAGTGACAACATTTCCTTGGGCACACTGAACCAGTGCTGGTTGCTCAGATGAAATTTTGCTCAGGATTAGAACAAAGTGGGAGAAAGGGGGGAGGGGGTGTCTTTTTAAATATCTTCTTTTATAAAACTGGAAACAGGTGTGTTCTACTAAAAATGGATTGTATATGGTAATTTTTTCCCACTAAAACTGTGGGTTAAGGAATAATCCATTTCAAACCATTGCTGGTTGGTACCCTTCGTACTAAAGTTTAGTCTGAAGTCCAAAACATCAGGAAGAGCAGAAACTATCCAAGATAGACCCCCCCCCCCCACAAACACACATAGACAAACTCTAGTTTGGTCTGCCAGGTACCTTGCCAGCAGATCCAGCAAAAGAGCATATTTACTAGTAGCAGAGACTTGTGTCAAACCTTGACACTCAATAGCCACAATCCTTTGCAATGTTAATCATGGATGAAGTTAAACATAGTACCTTCTTCCTCCTTTACTCTACCTGTGTAGCTCACAGAGAAACAGACTGACAGGCAGGACTGTGGAAAGTTATTGAGAAAGGAGGTTCACTTTTATCTCCTCTATTCTTGTACCATTGTCACAAGATGATTTACAACAATGCAACATTTCAAGCAATAAATCTTCAGAAACAAAAGCATTGAATTGTCAAACAATAATCAAAACATCAGACTAAATAGAACCTTCAAGAAAAAGCTCATCTTTTTGAATCTGCTTAAAAACTACTGCATAATGTACTGAATTATAAATTTATGGGGGCATTACCGTAAATGCCTTGTCCCTGGTACTATCCAACCTAATGCTTCAGAATGTAACCAGGACACATCCTTAAGACAGGATGTGTCCAATTGTACCACCATTCCATCTGGTTTAATGTTGAGTTTGTTTTCCCTCCCCCATAGCAGAACTGCCTCCAAGCAGGTACTGAAGTCAATGAGAGCCAATGTGGTATATTGGTGTGATAATTAGACTGCGACTTAATGGAGACCAGACTTCAAATCCCTGCTCAGCCATGAAAACCCACTTGGTAAGTTGGGCTATCACACTTTTTCAGTTTCAAAGGAGGGCAAAGATAATCTTTCCAACAAGCCCCCTTGATAGATTTATCTTAGGGCAGCCATAACTCAGAAATCACTTGAAGGCAGGCAGCAACAATTTTCTTTTCTTTCTTCCCTTTCTTTTCTTAGCAAAAGTGCTGTTCTTAGTGTGCCAACTGTTGTTGTGCTCAGCCTCTAACTTCAAAATTATTTTAAAACAACATATTTTCAAACATCTGTAAAGTGCTAATATAAGTACCCCCTTGCTTCCTATAATGTATTGGTTCTGAACCTTTAGTCCTCCAGCTGTTTTGGACTTTAATTTCTAGAAGTTCCATCCTCATTAGTCATTTGTCAGGGATTTGGGACTTGAAGTCCAAAACATCAGGAAGAGCAAAACCTTTCTTTCTTGAGAAGATAAGAATCAAATGATCCTAGAAGCTAGACAAAACTGCATGGGTGGTCAGATTGACCAGGCAGTTGCATCCTTGCTGATATTGTTATTTTAAAAAGAAGAAATCTTTGTTGTGATGTGAGGAAGTATAGAAGGATACTACTGTTTTGTAATTCCTAACTGCATTACAATACAATTGTATTACCAGTATGTAGCTCACATGCATTTTTACATTCCAAAGGGCTGATAAAAATGATTAGCCTGGAATGGTGGCTTGTTTTGAATGTTTCAAGCAAATAACTTGCTTTGTTTCATAACAATGTGGTAATTACATGAACAGATTATTCTGATTGACTCTTTGGGGCATTGAAGCAGACATTAAATAAAATGGTGGCTGCACTGTGCATTTGCTCTGTGATTTTAATGTGTAGCGATCTTCAGCTGAAACATCTGCTATAATGAAGTTGACATTTGCACTAATGACAGCATCCGTTTACTTAATGTCCTGCATTACATTTGCTTCCCCAAAGAGTTGTCCTTTTGTCAAAGGCGAGGGCAGATTTGCTGGTGTTGTTTTTAAGGAAACACATGTTGCCACTTTGGGAAATAGGAACAGGAAATGACAGGATTTGTCCATGCAGGGCTCTCTCAAGTGGAACGCTCTGCATTTGATGCTGAAATGCTAGACCAACACATGCCGAGTGCAGCAGTGCGTGGAAGCAATTGATGAAGACAGACTCAAATCCCAAATGCCCTTGATTGATTTCTTTTTTAATGAGAGCTGGAAGAGAGGATAACCAAAAGAGAATAGCATAGTCAATAGAGGGAAATATCCACAATTCAAACCATACTGGGTAAACCTTGGCACTGTCAAACCAGACTAAAGCCCTTTAATGTCTCACTGCGTTCAGCAGGAAAGTTAACTCATGCTATTAACCATGATAGCTAAGTGAAACCTAGGTAGTGTATGCTGTAAACATTGGATCATATTGGGAGAAGGCTCTTGCCCTCATGGCTTGTACTGCCTGCAGCTATCTGTCTGGCCAGACATTGAAATAGGATGTCAAAGTAGATAGATTCCTTCATTTCAGCTGGGAGAGATCGTCTTATGTTCTGTGGATATACTCACATTTCTTCTGTTGAAGTAATGGCACTTAAATTAGAATGGCTTTGTGCTGAACTGTATATTATAATTCTTCCTGATTAAATACCCCATCTTCATATGGGATAAAAAACCCTTAGCCTTGACTGACCCAATACAGTTTTCTTTTACTGAACTATTTGAACAGTACTGGATCCTGAAGAGGAAAGCATAACATTGTGTCTTATCTCTAGGGCAGATCAGTGATGCCTGGGTGGCTAAATGTGGAATTAAAAGCTACAGATTTTAATTAAAATTAAACAGTTTTACAAACAAAATAACCCTGAGATGTTCATCAGGGTTTTAATGCCATATGTGATCTCGAAGTTTTGGCAGAAACAAACAGAAAGATCTACACATATTATTTTATATTGTGAAGGAACTTTTTAGAAAGTGCTGTTTTCTTCTTTCAGGAACACAATAAAGATATGCAACCAAAAATAAAAGTGGAAGCAGAATGAGCTGCCTGTTATATTAATGTTTATTTACAGGCGATGTTCTTTATGGAAACAATGATTAGATGCATCTGCATTTGGAAACAACAACAAAGACAGAAAAGGTTCATTTTTCTTGGCTACTGAACCAAATCGTCTGACTGTCTGAGAGGGTTCGAAGCAGAGAAGACTAACTGTAAACTGATAGCTTGTTTTTACATCATCTTTTTTATTCCATTGTTGCATCATGTTTGCATATTGCAGTGCAGAAGAACATAAAGTGCTGCAACTTAACAAGATGTGATGAGGCAAGGGGAAAGAAACAAATAAGCCTTCATTGTGACATCAGTTTGATTGCTCAGAAGTTGCACAGAGATTTGTAATTGCAGAGAGCAAAATATTGCCAACCTTGTGCCTAGGCTAGCAAATGTATTTTTAGCTCAAATAACAATTTCTCAAATAACAGTTTTAGCCAGCTAAAAGGCGATTATTTTAGCCAGAGTGGATTTATGCTAATATCTGCATACAAATGTAAACTAAATGCAGTCTCTCAATTTTCTGGGTGATTGAATATGCCATAAAGCAGGCGCTTGTGGATATTAGCGAATGTGTTGGGATTGATTCCTGTCCCCCGTTCATAAAATGCTTCCTTTCTTTCTATCAACAGACATTCTCAGAGCTGATGAAAATGTCACTCATAGAGACAAGCCATCTTCCTCCCTAAATAACACTTTTTTGGAAGGTCTAGTATTGCTGAAAATGTGCAGAGGATCTTTGTGCATAACTGTAGTCCTGAACTTAAAGATGTAAATATCAGGGTAATAGTGTAATAATTTCAGCAATCATTTTGTTCATGTGATGGACTGTTGGCTAATAAGCTATATAATTGTCAGTGCAGCACGTGTACAAATCAGCATGCATTTGTATCCCTGTGATCTGTCATTTCCAAAATTTTATGTAGGATAGTCAAGAAGATGCTACCAGCTATGATGTGATGTGTCCAGTTCATTAAATCTATTAATGTGCAAGGAATCATTGGGTGAAATAATCTACATTCTTTTCATTCTCATTGTATGACTGGAAAGGAGTTTGCTAAATGCTGTTGCACTTCACATTCAAGAAATGAAGACAATAACTATTGTTGAAAATGTTCTAAGACTTGGTAAAAGCCTACGCAATCTGTCATAACAGTTCCTGCATCTGGCATACCTGTCCTAGAGCTTGTTTTTCTCATTTACTTTCCCAGAATTCCACTATGCTTCTCTTAAAGTGAGAAAAAGATATAGTAATAATCAACAGAGGCAAAGCTAATATCTGGCAATCAATAGTTATTTTTAAATAATACTATCACAGAGGAAGAGCCCCTGGTGGCACAGCTGAGCTTCTGAACTTGCTGACCGAAAGGTTAGCAGTCCAAAACCAGGGAGCCGGATAAGCTCCTGCTGTTTGCCCCAGTTTCTGCCAAACTAGAATCATAGAGTTGGAAGAGACCTCATGGGCCATCTAGTCCAAACCCCTGCCAAGAAGCAGGAAAATTGCATTCAAAGCACCCCTAACATACGGCTATCCAGCCTCTGTTTAAAAGCTTCCAAAGAAGGAGCCTCCATCACACTCCGGGGCAGAGAGTTCCACTGCTGAACGGCTCTCACAGTCAGGAAGTTCTTCCTAATGTTCAAATGGAATCTCCTTTCTTGTAGCACTTTGAAAACATACAAATGTGAATAGATCAATAGGTACCACTCCGGTGGTAAGGTAACAGTGCTCCATGCAGTCATGCCTGCCACATGACCTAGGAGGTAGACAATGCTGGCTCTTCGGCTTAGCAATGGAGATGAGCACCATCCTCCAGAGTCAGACACGACTAGACTTAATGTCATGGGGAAACCTTTACCTCTACTTATCACAGACAAAAGAGCTTAACAAATTCTTTGTGTCAAATACTGTTTTTTAAATTGAAAAATGGCTGTTAATCTATTCCTCTCAGGCTTTAATTATACAGAATGCCTCATCCTCTCCCAAAAAAGTTGTGATGGAAAGTGTTTGTGTGTTCATTTTATATTCAAGGAACAAGACACTGCAAGTGATTTTTTTCCATGGTTTTTCATTGAAACTGTGCTGATGTATCCTTGCTGTAGCCTCCCACCATTTCATAGTTCTCTGGCTTTTTCTGACAATTGCTTTGAATCGTTCACTATTTTATATAAAGACTGCCATTTTACTATGTCATTCTATAAAATGGACCCTGAGAATCCACAGGTTTTAGTATCCACAGGGGCTCCTGGAATCACAGCGGATACAATGGGACCACTGTATACAATTCTTCATAAAGCACAGATGTAGGCATCCTTCTGATATCCTGTTGTCTGATGTAGCTACTCTAGTGCAGATACCATTAGGAATACAGGAAAGGCAGTGGCCAAACTAAAATGTCTGGTGGCAGAGAAAGAAATCTCTGTCAAAGACTGTCTCTTAACTGCTTAGGAGCCAACATAATAGCTTTTCTCTGGTGGAAGCATGCCACATTTCAGAAACTATAAACATTGTTTCAGCTTAGGGGTTAATTTGCATTCTTTTGCAAGCATCCCACCCTTTTTGATAGTTTGGAAACCAAATAAATAGATAACACTTGAACTGGCAAAAACAAACAGTGCATTCACCTACTCTCATTAAGATTCAGCTGCATTTCTGACAGGAAGTTCTGAGACATCAAAGAATATGTTAGGAAAACGAGCTAATAGAAGAGAAACCCCAGCAAAAAGAAATCAATTTCCTTAATGGCTGTCTTCCATTTTTATTGCTTTTAGTGTTCAGTTTGTAAGATTGAACAATGAAAGCTGTAAAAATGAAAGACAACCAAGTATACTTAGCTGATTAAAAAGATATCCATAAATTATACTCAGTATTTTCCTAAATCTGCTGCAGAAGTCAAAGTATGAAGTACAGAATATATTGAATAGTGGAATGATCCTCAGGGGTTTCCAAAATGTTTCTTGAAAACAAGAATTGGCATATTGCATTTCTTTTTACTAATGTGATCTGAAATGCTCTATAGAGATGTTGTGCTTGCGTATTCTGACCAACAAAAGTTGATCCAGTTAGAGTTCTCACTTGACCTATTCTAGTAGATTCTGTCTTTAAAAAGCAATATAAATGTAGCAGCAATATTTGAAGGCAACTTTATTTCCATTTGTAAAATTTATATATATTTACATTTTATATTGCCACATAAGAAAATAAGAAGTGCATTCATTTGTTTGTAGCACTGATGTTTTCTTAGTATTTTTGTGATTAAGAGCAATCCTCATAAGTGTATATATAGTGATCTTGCTGAATTTTTTTACTTTGACTTTTGCTCATATTCTAGAATTATAGGTTGGTGTTCTAACTTTCCAAATGGTTGCTTGGGGAATGAACATAGCAGGTGCCCTCTAGCTTTGACGAGGTATACTTTTGCCTATACTATCTTTAACCAGAGGACTTTCTACATAACCTTATGGGGAAGTTTCCTTCTACTATAGAGAAGGCTACTCCATATACTCACCAAGCCATGATCAAAAACACTCTTGAGATATTCGATGCGCCAATAGTGGGATGGGACTGGGAGGCACTGGTCCTTCCTGGAAAGCCATACCCAGAAAGTAATGCTGGGGGACTCGTGTTTAAAGCCCTGGTCATTGACCTGTGGGGTTCCTCAGGGTTCCATTTTGTCCTCCATGCTGTTTAACATATACCTGAAAATGCTGGGAAGGTTCATCCAGAGTTTTGGAGTATAGTGCCACCTATATGCAGATGACACCCAACTCTACTCCTCCTCTCTCCACCAAGGCAGTTGTCCTGACTCTAAACCAGAGTCTGCCATCAGTAATGGACTGGATGAGGGCAAACAAACTGAATATTAATCCAGACAAGACAGATAAACTCTTGGTCAGTTGGGAGGCAGAACAGGTAACAAGGATCCAGCCTCTGTGCATTACACTTCCCCTGAAGACACAGGTCCACAGTTTTGTTTTGTTTTATTTGGGGGGGGGGGTCCTCCTGGTATTGGTGGTGTCCAGGAGAACCTTTGCACAGTTAAAACTTGTGCACCCACTGAGCCCGTTGCTTGAGAAGCCAGATCTGTCCACGGTACATGCCTTAGTTACATCCTGACTGCATTACTGTAACACACTCTATGTGGGGCTGCCTCTGAAGAGTGCTCAGAAACTTCAGCTGGTCCAAAGAACTACAGCCAGGTGGCTCATTGGGCTGGCTACAGGGAGTGGTCAATCTTTCTATTATGGCATCTCCACTGGTTGTTTCAGGCACAATTCAAAGGGCTGGTTATGATCTTTAAAGCCCAAAAGAATTCAGGTCCAAGCTATTTGGCTAACCACATCCCCTGGTACGAACCTGCCCAGGCACTCAGATCTTCAGGAGAGACCCTTCTCTCTATCTCTATCTAAGCTCATTTGGTGGGTACAAGAGAGCAGGCCTTCTCGGTGGTTTTCCCTCAACTCTGGAACTTCTTGCCCAGGGAAACCAGAATGGTCCTCTCCCTGAAGTCCTTCCGGCAGCAATCTAAAACTTTTTTATTCAGACAGGCTTTTAAAGAGGAAAATTTTAAAGATTTTAAAAATCAAGTTGGGGGTGCTGTCATTTTTAACTCTGAATATGTTTTAATGGATTTTAACTGTGAATTTTAAAAAATATTGTTATGTTTCATTTTGTTTTAATGTTTGCATATTTGTATATTTCAAATTGTGTGGTAATACTTTAAATGTGAGCCTTATTGTGTCTCCTATGGGAGAGATAAAGCGGGGTATAAATAAATGTAATAAGAATAGAAATAAGAATAATAGTGTGGATGCAGATACTTAGACATATAGGTAAAATCCTTGAAGGAGCTGGGGGGTGGCGATGACAGACAGGGAGCTCTGGCATGTGCTGATCCATGAGGTCATGAAGAGTCGGAAGCAACTGAATGAATAAACAACAAAAATAGGTAAAATCTGAGGGTGCCAATTGGCACACAATTTACCTATCATATATATTTGTGATATTTCAAGATACAGTACATTAGAATAGTCTGAAAACAGGAAACATAGTTATGAGTTATGAGACGCCACTTGAATGTTTATTACTGTTAAATTGTTTAACTTGTTTCTATGTTAAGTGTTTTTAAGTACCTTGCTGATGCCGCATTGAATTTTTGCCTTGATTGTTCGCCTTGTTTTTTGCTTGATAGCTGTAAACCGCTATGAGTCACCTTAGGGCTGAGAATGGCGGTATACAAATGAAGTAAATAAATAAATAATAATAATAAATAAATAAATAACATTCCTGTACCTTTCATATTTGTGTAAAACGGGGATTTAATGGAGTGTTGCTTGTTACCTGATAGCTACAGCTATCAAATTTCCCTCTTCTATGCAACCTTTCCAATATTACCTCTGACAAACCTAAATATACCACTAAAAATGTCTCAATGTGCATGGGAAAAGTGTTAATGAAAGGATAGTTAATTATATTTTATTACATTTTGTGTGACAGGCATTTTGATGGTTTCTATCTACTAGTTGTGTCATAACTCACCCTCTGGAGTCAGATTGCTCAGACATAGAGTCGGGTTTCTAGGAATGTACATCTCATAACCATGTTTATACTTTCAGAACAATTACTTCTATCCACAATTGTTTTGGAGTGAATGAAAAGCACATTCGTTAGTGTTGGGTGGTTCTACATGTTTAAGCCCTTCGGCAACCCAATGCAAAGCCCCATTTATCCTAAATGATCCTTTCAAGGACTGGGAGATGTATAGTTAGCTGCCCCTAAAACACCAGGTGCCTAATTAGGCCAGTGTGTCCTATTTAACAATCACAGGGATCACCGTAACCTCCCTCTTATCTCTTCACTATTCAGAAAATGATGGTGTCATGTCTTCAACATGCTCTGTGCCTGCCATTTCTTGCTGGGGAGCAGGGGCCACCATTGCCTCAGTCTCTAGTTTCTCAGACTTGGAGAAATTATCGATGCCATCATCACAAATATCTGAATTTCATATAGCTTACATGACCCAGTCTGAGATTCTGTTAAATTGGGGATTTAACGAAAATATTTGCCTACATTGAACAAAAGTAAACAAGAAGAAATGTAGGATTTGCATAGATTTTGCTTCCATGCTAAAATTGGAAGCACAACTTTTGTAAACAGAAAGCTAATACGTGGACCTATTCCAAAAGTTGTATGTTGATTGGGAAGTTAACGATAATGGCAGGAGAATATACTGACCAACAATGACTGTAGGGACGGAAAGAACATTTGGAAATATTTGAATTTTTTTAATTTTTAATTTATTTATTTATTTATTTAAAATATTTATATTCCACCTTTCTCACCCTGAAGGGTAGAGCACAACATATACTATATGTATGCCAGAAAATACGGTATACAGCAAACATTCAATGCCAGAACATAAATAAACTATAAATAAACATAAACACTGAAATCAATTATCCCATGTTAAATCAACTTTTTAAAACCATCTCAAATCATCCATATCCAAAATGGAATTCTCAAAGGTTGGGAAAGTAGGATGATGGAAATTTTAAATAGGCAAAAAGCTAGACAACTTGTAGTTCCGATTTAGTTTCTTGTTGTGTGCATGTGCGCACGCTCACAAAACATTTTCTTCATTTTCTATGCAAAAAACCAACATTTCTGTGGAAAAAAATTGTAGAGTAAATACTGTTTCCTGTTCAGAAGAGTTGTTCTAAGTGGAACAAAAGCTGTTTTTCTTCACAAGAATATTGCTCTTGTGCAGAAAATTCCTGGTGATTTTGAATGTACAAAAAAGGCCTACACTGCGAATAGTCTTCAAAAATGTGTAGTTTCCAACATCTCTTGGGACAAGGAGAAAAATGGTAAAAATATTTTTGCCTTTGAAAATAAAACATATGAACATTTTACTACCTCCTTCTGTGTTGTGAACCTGGACATTTTAAAAGAATACATTGAAGTGTTATTTACTGCATCAGAAATAGTTCATTTTATAAAAAGGGACATGAAGTACATGCATTCTGCTGTCTGCTTTTCTATTCACATCCCCGTGCTAAATGGAAGCTTTTTTCTCCTCTCTCTTGCTTGGTTTCTTGTGCATTTGGAGATGACAACCCTATTGGGACCAAAAAAATGCTTCATTTCCAAATACCAATGAGCATAAATATCCTTAATATTTCAGCTTATAAACATCTAGGCACTAGTATCCTTCCCCTAACAAATAGGCTTTTTAGGGAACACTCTTCATAATACGACGTGTCAATTAAATTAATGTTCTTGGTTTGGTAATTTTGTCTCACTCCTCCTCATTGTTGTTAACAATGAAATAAAGGTGTGCATATGTACCTAGATGTCTTTCCTAACAGGCTTTTCTTGCTCTCTTTCTCTATTCTGTCCTTTATGTTTTCATGCATGAGACAATGCGATTTGGGGGGCAGGTGGAGAGAGATGCAGCTAACAAATACACTGTGAAATTGGAGTTGGTGCTTATTGCTTAAGTCTTTCAGTCAAGCTGGTAAGTACAGGTCCTGGAAATGTTTCACCATTGAACCATTTGATCCGCATTAGATATGAGTATGGGTTATGTATATATCTAATTCTCACACCTAATTATGAAGCAATAAGTCTGACATTACTATATTTGAAAAGTACAAATAGATATATTAAAGCGCTTATTGATTGACATCTATATGCAATCCTGCTTATTGGATTTAACTAAATCTTTCCTTGAAGTGTTACTAAGGGTGCACATGGATGTTTTCATGAAATTTCATATCAATTCACAATAGATTGTTTTGGTTTGGACAGCTATTGAATACATAGTTTAAATCAAGCTATTTGAAATGTAAATAACAGACAAAGGAAAAAATATATATGACACACTGCAAAGTCTTGCTTCATGATTCAGTACTTTGTAGAACATCCTATAGCAACATATATATGGAAGAGTTTCCAAATACACATTACACCAGGAGGCTGTTCTAAGCAGGTATTGACAAACTAGAATTTTATCCTTTCTGTGGGACTGAGTTTATGGATTTTTGGCAGTATCTTCCTGTATATATAGTTCTACATAAGTTAATGTTTTTCATTTTTCTTAGTTCTGCCATTGTGTGTAACTCGTTATGTATTTTATTGATTGCTGCTCTTTGTGTGTCTGGCGAGCACTGGATTTTTGTCTAGTTATGTCAAATGCCTTTTTGCTTCATTTAGGCAACTTACACCACCCTTTTTCTGTGAAATTTAATCTTCTCATTTCCATAAAAGTTTTATATCCACTTATAAATGTGTGCTTAAGCTAAATGCTAGTTTTAGTAATAGCTGGAGTTCCCACCAAAGTATGCTCGTTGGTGGGAAGCATGAACATGAATGCACTATTACACTCATGGCCTGGTTGGGAACACCCATAGATACCTCGTTGTCAATATAAGAATATTGGACCACATGGGCCAACTTGAATATTTTCCTAATGTGTAAAACAATACATTCTGTCAGTAAAATAATTATGGAACTGGAGAACAACTTTCCTGTAGAGTCTGCCCTCTATGCTCATGGATTCTGTATCCATAGATTCAACTAGTCATAGTTTGAAAATACGTTTAATTCCCCAAAACAATTTTATATAAGGGACACATTTGAGCAGCCACAGATTTTGGTATTCATGGGGATGGGGAGGAGACTGGAACCAAATCACAGCAGTTACTGAGGGACTGCTGTATATCCCTATTCTTACATGTATTTCCCACCTTTCATCCATAAAGCATCTCAAAGTTTTCAGGGTGATCTCCATTCTGTCACAGACTTGCTTAGGTTCATTAATGTGGTATGTGTGCCCTCAGCTTGCACTTTGGTGCTTCAGATTTCAACTTCAGTAAAACAGAGCACAGGAGTAATTTTGAACAAAGCTAATGGTGTTCCAGTGAGGCCATGCCACAGAGAAAGTGAATTTCTCCAAAAGCACTAACTTGGTATAACTGAGTTGTACTCAGAGTGTTTTTTCATAGTCAATATCTTTGAATTCACAAATAGGAATATGTTTTTTAATAGTATAATACATTGCCTTATTTAGTACTTCTTCTCTGTTTATTTATTTATCGAATCAGAAGCAAACCGAGTGTACAGTTTTAATGTATTTTTAAAAACTCAAAGTTTAAAAAATTTGGCATTCTACTAAATGTCCTTTGACCAGTAGCTGGCTATTTGGAGTGCCTCTGGTGTTGCCTTTGGTGTCCTCCATTGTGCATGTGGAAGGGTTCAGGCTGTATTGTAATAGGTGGCTTGATGTTTTCTCTTCTCCATACTCGCATGTTGTGGACTCCACTTTGTGGCCTCATTTCTTAAGGTTGGCTCTGCATCTTGTGGCACCAGATTGCAGTCTGTTCAGCGCCTTCCAAATCATTCAGTCTTCTATGTGCCCAGGGGGAGTTTCTCATTCAGTTTCAGCCATGGCTTGAAGTCCTGGGTTTTTCTCTCTGTTGTGACTTGATGACACAATCAATATTAGGACACATGCAGTGGAAGTAGTACATAGTTCAATCCTACAGTATTGCACTTTTCGGTGTCTTGCCTCCACTTTCAATGTTGTAGATGAGCAACAGTTATTCCTTACCATTACTGCAAATTGAACCTGAAGTGCCAAAGATTCCCAGAAGCTAGGTTCATATCTCATCGATCACAAGTAAACAGGCTGGGTCTATCTAGGTATTTAGAGTAACAGCAAAATACCATAAATAAATGTCACCCTGGATGACTGTGAAAATAATGCAGAATATTTTATAGGCATCTACTGTATATTCTGAAATCCCATCTGAAGTCAGAAACAGCTGTGTGTGCCAAATGCCATGTAGCTTTTTGCTGCTAAGTGTATGAATTAAAATGAGAGGAATGAAAATGTTTCAATATTGCTTAAATGCCATCATCAAAGTCATGACACCTGCCTGACTGTCTCTCATATATTAAATCCATAATGTACTTAATGTGGAGTTCAGCCTTCATATGCTTTTCCCCTGTGTTACATTTTGAAAAGAACAATTCTTTCCCTATTGTAGTCCCTGGTAAGCATTTTTGACGCTTAGAACCTCGTCACATGGACCTTGAGAAGCATTGGGGACCATCTGGCTTGCAAAGAGAATCATACTTTTAGATTCCCAATTGTCCCAATTCCCAATTTCATATTCTCTTTTCCCATCGCACATGTTTCTCTTTTCAGGTTTTCGCCTGTTGTTGCCTGTGTTCACACAGAGAATCCTTTTCTCCACCCTCTCCAAATTACTTTTTTTTAAAATCAGGGAAAACTTAAATATCCAAAAGTCAAGATTACTATAGATCTCATCCCATTTAGGGGAGAAAGCGTGCCATGATTAGCTTTCCCATGCCTTCATTTCCTCTATTATACCAGTGTAATTATAAACCTCTTTGCCACGATCCCCACTTGCTAGGCTTTGCTTCATTATACCAGATTTTAACCCCTTTGCCATGATCCCCTCTTGCAAGGCTTTGTTTCCCTTCATTATACCAGTGTAATTATAAACCACTTTGCCATGCTTCTCTCCTGTTAGGCTTTCCTTCTCTCTACTAGACCAGTGTTATGTTAAAAAGCTAGCAAGAGCACATTTTCAAGCCTAGATTACTATTAAGGAGAAAATGCAGTGAAAGCCAATGGGTGAGGAATGCCCATTCCTCCATGTTACTGAAATGATTCAACACTCCATGTCATTTATATTTATATAATGGCAGTATTGTTTACCTATCACTACTCAAGTCTAAACCAAGTTTTTCATTTGTTTTTTAAATATATTTTAGACAATATATATAAGATGACCACAAACTGAGACTGGAAGGACCATTGTGTAAGTTTGTTCATTATCAGCTTCATACCTGGATCTGGCAACTAAATATATACATCTGAAGTCAGTTAAAGCTTATTTTAAAAAGCACAAAGAAAATATTTTAACAGTGCTAAGTGCACAGAACCAGGTCTGATCTGTTAGCTAGGACATTATGACAGGAGTCATAACTCTTGGCACATTATGGCAGGACCCTCAAAGAATCATGTAACCCCATTCTCCAATAAAGAGTGAATACCAATGCCAACTAAAATATGTTTCAGTCCATATATTCTTTGCTTCATAAAAAAAACCCAAACACCACTTGGGATTGTGGAATTAACAGCCTGGAATAAGGGGGGGGGGGGGCAAAACCCGCGCTGTTGTTGTTCATTCGTTCAGTCGCTTCCGACTCTTTTTGACCTCATAGACCAGCCCACAGCAGAGTTCTCTTGTCGGCCAACACCTCCCCCAGCTCCTTCAGGGTCAAGCCAGTCACTTCAAGGATACCATCCATCCATCTTGCCCTTGGTTGGCCCCTCTTCCCTTTTCCTTCCATTTTCCCCAGCATAAAACCCGGGCCACCTTTTGGTTTTCTTTTACCTGCAAAGGTAAATATGGGATGGTAGAATGGGTTGTAGCATGTAGCCTTGCCCATGAGTATGTGGACTGTGTGACTTTTCTACATATAAAGATGAGCTTTGTGTTTACAGACTGCCATGCTGTACAAGCAATTATTCCACAGATTTTACACATGCTTTTCAGGAGGCAGGTATATGCACTACAACCAATCTTCTGCTTAGTTACTGAGGAACAGGAAAGTCCAAATTGAGGCGTAGTTTTTTCTAGCTAGAGGAAGCTCAAATAGAATTCCAATTTGGGAATCAGACTCCTCTGAACTTTATTTATTTTAAATATCCTTCTTCTTTATAGACAAGAGGTACTTGTTTTATACTATACAGTAGCCATTTGAAATCATCAAAGGGTTGTTTGGTGTTCTTTGAAAGGGAACAATTTGATAGCTTGAATTGTGATGGCAGGTGGGTGGCAATCTTGGAAAATGTAGTTTTCAGTTCAGTGTTAATGAAACAGTGATAGCTGCTACAGTAATAATAAACAAACAAAAAAAACCCTGAACAAAACAAGGGGGAAAGGGGGGGAAAAGAAATGGATAACGGAAAAAAATGATTTAATGTGCACATGCACAAAAAGCCTCCCCCCCCCCCCCATTCCTCAAATAATATACGGTGGAGAATAATGCATAAATGACTGATGGAGAGGTAGAGGTGTCTTTATGATAAGAAATGTTTTCCTTTTGTGAAAAGATAGACAGCCTAGATCGCAGATCAACTCCCACGCTTCACACCTGTGCCTGGCAGGGAGGAAGAAGCCTCAGTGATTGCTTCTAAATGTATCATTTAAATCATTATTTCCTTTATATTCCTTTTTTTGCCAACAATATAAATGTACATTTGTGGGGAGGAGAAATGACTGAATGTGAATCCCATCTCTGCTTTTTCATGCCAGCAAAACAAATGAATTCATGGGGAAAAATGATTTAGGACTTGAAAGATGTATTCTCTGTTGCCCTAGTTTATGGAGTAAGAGCGTTACATTGCAAACTGCAAATTGGCAGTCAGCTATCATAGTTGTGGCCTTTGAAAGTCAAATGGTTTTATATCTGAGCTTCAGCTTATGTTGGGAGAAATTTAAGCTGCCTTTCTTTTTTTCTCTTCTTCCTTCCCCTTCCCTTTTCCCTTCCAACTGAAACGTCAGTCATGAGGCCATTTTTTTTTATTACAAATTATAGAACACATCAGAGAGGGGCTGATTTCCCTGCGTGTTAAGGTAATCCTTTAAAGGTCACCGTCTAACCAATGTGAACTTCCAAGATAAGGCGCTGAGAGTGGGTATTTCTTTTTCGTGTGTGTTATTATGCGATAGGATATTTTGAGAGCTTACTTTGAAGTCTGAAGTCCTTGCCTGCTGGTTCCCTATTTGCAAATGCTGACTTATTAATGTGTTGTTGGTGAGACATGTACCTGTTCTTGTTCCATTGGCATCAAATCAAGCATTTTAGGTTTGCTTATGATTGGGCTGGATGCAAGGGAAGTCGTAGGAGAAAGAAAGAAAATGATTTTAATGGCTAAAGATCAGGTGGCCTTGCCAACACCTGACCATGCTTTTGGGTGAGGAAAAAGTTTGGACTTTCTGTTCTTTCATTGTTGCATTGAGTTTCTGTTCTTATGCCATGTTTGGATTACAGTATTGAAAATAATTCAGCAGATAAGGCTAGATGATATTTCATAGCCCTCTAGTCTTATAAATTGCTAGGAAACCTAATACTATATGGATTAGCAAATGGAGGCAGGGGGATCATACCTGTTTCTTCTGAGTTAAATCCCCAGTAGGTTAACCCGAAGGAAGAGAAATGTGTGAAAAGATGTGATTGTGTGAGTAGATTTACTGTTGCTACACACTCAGAGAGGTATATTGAGTCTGTCCTTTGCAGTTTCTCGCAAGACATGGGGAATTAACAGACAAAATGAGAAAGGGTAGAATAGTTCTGATTTGTATCAATGAAAGGACTGTTCATGTCAACAAAATCAGTGATGTTCAAGGAATACATTTTAGGAAAATATTTTAAAGGACCATACATTTTGGGTGGGGGTGAAGGTTTTGTAAGATTTTATATTCCAGCCAAAGAAAGTAATTTGGAGCATGGTCTCATTAGCTATCTTAAAGCACATAAAGTTCATGATATTTTCTAATGATGTGATCATTACCCACGTAGACAGTGTATGAGCCCATGAAATGAATAAAAGTTTTAGTGTACCATTACTGATCCTGTGATTCATCCCATCATTCTCCAAGCCCAATCCTACCCAGGAAACCTGTTAAACAAGGAATTAGGAGGGAAATCTCCTTACACTTATTCTCATCATGGCTAATAAGTGGCACTGAAATAAAAATGAAACCTTATTAAAGCTGTAACATAGTGTAAGTGTTTGAGAAGGAAATGAAAATATGAAATTGTGGAGCCTGGCAGACTTTTAGCATTACTAACACAAAGTCCTAGCATAAAGAAAAATGGGGCCATTTAGCACAAATTCCTTTAACAAAAATCAGATTCTCTTCTCATTTTACAATAAGTCTTGGGGATTAATAAAGAGCCTCTCTAGAACTCTCTGTGGAATGAGATACTGGTAGGAGGGTAGAACATGCCGGTGTGCTGGGAAGAACAATGTAATACATCCAGTCTATATGGAGGCAATGCTTATTTCCAACACATTCTCTTAACATAGAAATAAATTGATTCTAAATTAGAGATTTGCTTTGATTTGATACAGTAGATTTTCATTTAACTGGAACTCACTACTGGAGCCCTCAAGCAACTGTCTTAAAATATATCAATATATATATATTAAAATATATGCTCCTTGCGAGTGCTTGCGAGGCCTTGCGCAGCCTGTGCTGCCACCGCCGCCAATTCCGTCGTGGCCGCCGCAGCGGTCGTGGAGGAGTGGAGGAGAGGACCACGCAGGGCCAAGAGAGAAGGCCTCACAGGACCTTCCCTGGTGGTTCCTTGCGGGCCGTCCCCCTGCTTTGCTGCTGCGGAACTCTAGCTAGTTGCCCAGTTACTCAGCTTGAGATTGGGGGCTTGGAGCTGGGCCTTTCCCTTGTTTGAGTGACAACCACCCGACAACCGCCGCTCTGTTCCCATCTTGTGGCGGTTACCATTCTGGAGCACGGTTTGATTGTTTGACTGTTTGACTGTTCGACTGCCGCCATTATAGGAGATGCCCACCATCGCGTCTGTTATTTTCCAACCCCGGAAGGATTGTGTTGACCATCTCTTATCCCGCTTTGTGTTGATCATCTTGTTATTTCACTTCCGGAAGGATTGTGCTGACCATCTTCTTATCTTGCTCTGTGTTGACCATCGTGTTAATTTTAACTCCGGAAGGATTGTGCTGACCATCTCGTTATCTGATCTTCGTCGCCATTGTCTACCCACCCCCGGCAACCCCACACTACATCTTTTGGGGTTGTAACTCTAATTACTGAGGGGGGGGGGGTTAAAATTGTAACAATAACAACAACTATATTCAAGATTGAACTGAGAACTTATGAACTAACATTGCACTGCCAACAAACTGAATGGTGCTGCTAACTGTATAATCCCAGCACTTTAATCTACCAGCACTTTAATTTACTACCTCTGTACCAAATTGGTCACCTGCTCAACCTCAGCACGTTAATTTATTGACTGAATCCTCTAGCACTTGAAATACCAATTCCTCCATGACGCACTTTATTCTAGCACTTTAGAGTCAACTCGATAAAGCTTATTGCACTTTAATAACATCTATACCATCTCGTATGCTGATACAATTATCTGCCTGCACCTTAAGAATTCTTGGGTAAATTCTATTGATTGTGTTTTAACATCTACCATCCATGCTGCTACCCATTCCCTGGTATTTGTCAACCCTTCTGTTAATTGACTGTGGTAAAAACAGGGAGTGGAGTGGACCAGAGAGTTCCAGAAACAGCAAAGCTGGGGTGGGAAATGAATGGAAGGGAAAACTATGGCGAATTGAATCTGCAACAAAACAAATAACCAATACTGAACCATGGGTTGAAGTTATGGATGTTGAATGCGTCATGGAGGAGGGGGGGGGTGTTCCGTCGGCCGGGGGCCCCTCATTGAAGTTGTGGTGGGGAAGGGGAGATACGGGAAAGGGAGACCTCTAATTCGGCCTAGGGATCGGGGAACGACATTAGTAATTCCAAATCGGTCTCCTGATATGGTAAATTGGTGTAACCAGGATGGCAGTCCCTCCGGGTTGAAGGTGGACCTAATCCTGGATGAACGGGCAGATCTGGCGTGCATTACGGAGACCTGGCTGGATGAAGCTGGAGGCGTGAATTTGACCGAGCTTTGCCTGCCAGGCTTTTCCGTGCAGCACCAGCCAAGATCCGGAGGGCAGGGAGGCGGAGTTGCAGTGGTCTATAGAGATTCCATCCCTCTGACCAGGGGTCCCATCCCGCAGCCAACAAATTTTGAATGTGTCCATCTGAGGGTGGGTGACCAGGACAGAATAGGGATTCTGCTAATGTACCATCCACCTCGCTGCACTACAGTCTCCCTGCCTGAGCTAGCGGGGGTGGTCTCGGACCTGGCATTGGAGTCCCAACAGCTGCTTGTGCTGGGAGACTTCAATGTCCATGCCGAGGCCGCCCTATTGGGAGCAGCTCAGGATTTCATGTCTGCCATGGCAACCATGGGGCTGTCCCAATGTGTATCGGGCCCCACTCACAGCGCAGGACACACAGTGGATTTGGTTTTCTGCCAGGGATGGGAGGAAGGTGGCGGTGTTGAGGAGTTATCCATCTCTCCATTGCCATGGACTGACCACCACCTGGTCAGATTTAGACTTACTGCACCCCCCCAACCTCTGCAGAGGTGGAGGACCCATTAAGCTGGTCCGCCCCAGGAGGCTTATGGATCCTGATGGATTCCTGATGGCTCTTGGGGAGTTTCCCGCCACCGTGGTAGGTGATCCTGTCGATGCCTTGGTCGCTCTCTGGAATGGGGAGATGACTAGGGCAATAGACACAATTGCTCCAGAACGTCCCCTCTCAAGTAGCCGAGCTAAACCAGTCCCTTGGTTCACTGAGGAGCTGGCAGTGATGAAGCGAAGGAAGAGGGAACTAGAGAGCGTGTGGCGTTCAGATCCTAGCGAGCCAAATCGAACACGGTTTGTGTCCTTTTTAAGGGCATATGCCGCGGCAATAAAAGCCGCAAAGAAGACTTTCTTTGCGGCCACTATTGCGTCTGCAAAGAACCGTCCGGCTGAACTGTTCCGAGTTGTCAGAGGCCTTTTAAAATCCACCATTCAGGGTGGGAGCCCTGGTGACTCGGCAGCTCGCTGTGAAGCCTTTGCTCAGTTCTTTGCAGACAAAGTCGCTTTGATCCACTCTGGCCTGGATACCATATTAACGGCAGTCTCTGAGGATGTAACACAAGCACCTGCTTGTCCAGTTTTGATGGATTCATTTCAATTGGTGAAACCCGAGGATGTGGACAAGATACTTGGAGGAATGAGGGCAACCACATGCATCCTAGACACCTGCCCATCCTGGCTTCTAAAGGAGGCCAGAGGGGGATTGGCCGAGTGGGTGAAGGTGGTGGTTAATGCCTCCCTTCAGGAAGGCAAAATTCCAGCCAGCTTAAAACAAGCTGTAATAAAACCGCTGTTGAAAAAACCATCACTGGACCCCACTCAATTCGTCAACTATCGGCCTGTCTCCAATCTCCCCTTTTTGGGCAAAGTCCTGGAACGTGTGGTGGCCTCACAACTCCAGGTATTCTTGGTAGACACGGATTATCTGGATCCGGCACAGTCTGGCTTTAGGCCGGGACATGGTACCGAGACAGCCTTGGTCGCCTTAGTGGATGATCTGCACTGGGAGCTCGACAGGAGGAGTGTGTCCCTGTTGGTGCTGCTGGACCTCTCAGCGGCCTTCGATACCGTCGACCACGGTATCCTTCTGGGACGCCTCGTGGGGATGGGTCTTGGTGGTACTGTTTTACAGTGGCTCTGGTCATTCCTAGAGGGCCGGTCTCAGAAGGTGTTACTGGGGGACACCTGTTCAACTCCACAACCTTTGTCTTGTGGGGTTCCTCAGGGCTCAATACTGTCTCCCATGTTGTTTAACATCTACATGAAGCCGCTGGGGGAGATCATCCAGAGTTTCGGGGTGCGATGTCATCTGTACGCAGATGATGTCTAACTCTCACTCCTTTCCACCTGCTACTAAGGAGGCTGTCCAGGTCCTGAACCGGTGCTTGGCCGCTGTGACGGTCTGGATGAGGGCGAACAAATTGAAACTGAATCCAGACAAGACAGAGGTACTCCTGGTTAGTTGTAAGGCCGAACAGGGTATAGGGTTACAGCCTGTGTTGGACGGGGTCGCACTCCCCCTGAAGACGCAGGTTCGCAGCTTGGGTGTGATCCTGGACTCATCGCTGAGCCTGGAACCCCAGGTTTCGGCGGTGACCAGGGGAGCATTTGCACAGTTAAAGCTCGTGCACCAGCTGTGCCCGTACCTTGGGAAGTCTGACTTGACCACGGTAGTCCACGCTCTGGTTACATCCCGTTTAGACTACTGCAACGCTCTCTACGTGGGGTTGCCTTTGAAGACGGCTCGGAAGCTCCAACTAGTCCAACGTGCAGCAGCCATGATACTAACAGGAGCAGAGCGCAGGGAGCATACAACTCCTTTGCTGCACCAGCTCCACTGGCTGCCGATTTGCTACCGGCTCAATTCAAAGTGCTGGCGTTGGCCTTTAAAGCCCTAAACGGTTCTGGCCCAAGCTACCTATCCGAACATATCTCTGCTTATGAACCCACCAGGACTCTAAGATCTTGTGGGGAGGCCCTGCTCTCGATCCCGCCTGCATCACAGGCACGGCTGGCGGGGACGAGGGACAGGACCTTTTCTGTGGCGGCCCCTCGGCTGTGGAATGCCCTTCCCATGGACATTAGATCAGCCCCTTTGTTAATGGTGTTTCGAAGAAAACTAAAAACCTGGCTGTTCGAACAGGTGTTCAGTTAAACAATGCAATGTGCACGATGAATATAGGAAACGGATTTATGGAAGATGAATTGGATCACGATTCTAGTTACGAGACGTTAATGTGGTGTAATTGATGTGTCATTTTGTATATTTGCTGTTAATGGTTTTTAAATTTTGTATGCTGTTGGATTGACTTTTGCTCTTGTTGTAAACCGCGTTGAGTCGCCTACGAGGCTGAGAAATTGTGGTATACAAGCAAAGTAAAATAAATAAATAAATAAATATCAAAGAAATTATATTTTAAATAAGAATTAAAATAAAATTCATTTTTATAAACAGTAAAAACAGTTTTTAGAATACAGTAAATCTGTGTTACCTTAAATTACATTTCTCTTTATCTTAATTTGCTTTTAATTACTGTATTCAATATCAAATTCAAGTCAATACAGAGTTTATAGTATGGTGTAGTATGGAATATAGCATTATTTAGCCTTATTTTAATATTAATTCTCAAGCAATCAGAAACTATGTGGCATCTACCAATTACATGGGAACTGGTTAACTGAGACTCTACTGTATATTGGAAGGAGAGCTGCTTTGGTCCAGAGACTAGACTCTCCCCTCTGACATTCCTTGGAGCTGAATAACATCAGAGGACAAACATCCTTCCTTTTGAAGCCTTTTCCCAAAGCCCCACCACCCACATCATCTACTCCCAGGTAAGGCCTGCTGAAAGCCTGTGCCATCTGATCTGGGAAACAGAAGTTGCAAAATGGAGTAGATAGGGATGGAGTAGATAGGGATAGTTCCAGGTCAGAATTTATAATTGCTACAAAAATATTATTTTACTCCTACTAACTTGTTCATTAAAATGGGAAAATTCTAAATAAGTTGTTTGTTAGATATACATTATTTCATAAGCCTATCTCTTCAGTCATAATTACATTTTTGGAAGTCAGTTTCATGGAAATACGTTGGACTTTTTTGTTGCATGTAATGGGTCAGAGTCTTCTTTTCTACCAGCAGGAACATTTTCTGCACTGAGTTCTGTTCAAAGTGCTCCTGCTTCATGAAGACCATCTTTAATATTTACCTCCACTATTCTGAGGAGTTGTAGTTGTGATGAGGAACACTAAGCATAGTGAACGGCACCAGAAACCTACCTCTTCCATTCCAATAGCAGAATTCTTCCACTGAATTCTGAATAGGTGGAAAAATATGGTTCTTTCTTGTGTTGAACATCCCTTATTCAGAATTCAGGATTTTGAAATAATTGTCTACTTGGGTGTCTGAGAGAATGAGCCTTTTGCCTCAGTGATTCATGGCAAAATTATAAAAATATTGTGTATAAAATTACCTTCACCTTTATCTACACCTATGGTCTAGCTGAAACAGAAAATACTTTTGTGTTTAGATGCAGGACCCATATCTAAGGTATCTATCTATCTATCTATCTATCTATCTATCTATCTATCTATATTGTGGCAAACAGATGTACCCCCCCCCCCCAAAAAAAAAATTCAAAGCACTTCTGGTTCCAGACATTTCAGTTAAGGGATACTCAAGACAGATAAATTCCTGTCCTGTTCCCCCTCAGGTATGCTGAGTTTAGAAACAACAGATATTAAGTAAATTACTTTAGAGCAAGAGTGATGTTTACAAGCAATAGTTTTCTGTTATTTGAAGGACATTCCTGTCTGGCTTATAAGATAATTTGTCTTATTTGATAGTTAACATCAGAAGAAGTAGATGAAATGCCAGAGTTTCTGATGAGAATATTGTATTTGTGATGAAAAGTGCTTTCCAATGTTGGGTGCTGCATCTATTGCTTGTTTTCTTCTTTTCTTTTTGCCAAAACTCAAGGTTGCTAGGCTGTTGTCTTTTAAAAGCTGGCATTTATCAACCATCTTGTGAAGACCAAACTTTCAATTTCATGCAAAACATGGGGAAATGAATGCAACTGACATGTTTACAGCAGATTCTGGTTGAAACTAAGCACCACCAATAGATTGCCTGACTCTAGTTGCCTGACTCTAGTTGTGAAGCTAGTGGCAACTGGTGACTTCCATTTCAATATGGCAGTGAATCTGCTCTGGGCTTTAGACTGATTATGACTTCTATCTCTATAACCTTCACAGTTCTTTTATATAGAAGTTACCATGCAAGGGTGTTTGGAACAGTAAATCGTTTGTTTTCTGATCTCTCTGTCCTTCCCATGTGACAAAGTACCATAAGGTATTAACATAAATATACATTCACAGGGAAAAAAGGCAAACATTTTACAACAAACCTGTTGCTAACTCGATGGCTTCATCATGTCATTTATATATTCCATGGAGTAAGTAAGAGACCTTTCTTGCTTTTTAAATAGTGAAACAGGCACCTGGAAAGTCAGCATCTTACCAGGTATCTTTTAAACCTTTATTTAAACCCAGGGTTTCAGGTTAATTCAGATTATTCTGGGGCATTGTTTGAATGCCTCGAGATAATCTGCCCCCTACACCACATTAAATTACAGTTAAGATGGGTCCTAGAGGAAAATCATGTGTATGCAAGTACATGTAGAGAGGTGACTTGTATGTTCTATTCTCCCTTCCCTCTTACACATACATTTCATTTATGTTGATATCCCTACAGCTGATATAATAGAAGATGCATATGCTAGGACAGAGCTTGGAAAATTGGGTGGTTTTTTGTTTGTTCATTTGTTTTTACAGCTCTCAGAATCTCCAGCTAGCATGACCACTACCTGGGAAATTCTGGGAGCTTTAGTCCAAGAAGTAACTTTCCCTAAAAACTACATCTAACATAAATACAAAAAGGGGGCAGAATCTGAATGGTTCTTTCCATTATATCTGTGTTAGGCCCACATTATCTCAAATAAGATTTCCCTTTGTCAATTCTCATATTATATTTTCCTTGCTTGGGTCACTTACTTTCCCGGCTCTTCATCTTATCTACTCGCTGCTGAAGCAATTCTTCATATTCAGCAGTATGACTTCTGTTTCTATTGGTTTCGCCTCTTTGGTCTCTGTCTCCAAATACAAGGATTCCCATGAGACTATTTTCAATCTTGTTCATAAATGGAGTTGATATCACTGTTATCTTGCAAATATAAGAAAATTGCTCTGCTTGTGTATTCTAGAGTCTGGAAGTGGCTGGATGTGCCAAGAGAGCTTTCATCTATTGTATATTACTTCTCTGAATTTCAGCCACACCATTTTTACAAACTGAATCTTTACACTGCAGTATTATGGGGGATGAACACCTACTTGGAGATGTGTGCATAGAATGTGATGACACTGTGTATTTTAGTTATGTATTATCGCTTTTTAATGCAGTCCCCAACCATTTATCATGCTGAAAGCCCTCGGCCCCTTCCAGTATTTAAAAAAGGGTCGAGATAAGACAGTCCCCTTCCACCCAAGTCATAAACACCTAAAACACTGAAATACATCTTAGAATAACTGACAAATTTACAGCTAACTAACAAACAAAACAGGAAACAGACATCTATGCAATTCTGAAACCTCTTTCCAGCTGAAATATTCATTGGGTTGTTGTAGGTTTTTTTGGGCTATATGGCCATGGTCTAGAGGCATTCTCTCCTGATGTTTCACCTGCATCTATGGCAAGCATCCTCAAAGGTAGTGAAATGTTCATTGTGGCTGCCCATCTTTGATTTAAATCATGCTGGTAAATATACATATTATTCCCAATTTATCTTGTAGTGAAATACAGCTACTTAATGTATATGTGCATGTGCCTTCAAGTCTATTGGAAATTCCATAACCTATGGGAAATAAGGGCACCATAACCTTATTGAAAAGGTAAAAATGATGTCAGAATCTCCATGAACATGTGGAGACCACCTTTTGACAACCATTTTCACGAAATGCATGAATTTGTTAGAAGTCAACTCTTTGAACAAATGACATTCACAAGGATGTAATGGCACACAGGTAACCATGTCTTTAAACTGCCGAGGATAAAGACATGCCACTACAAAAATATATTGGATTAGCAGATGATGGTTGTTTCTTTGAAGCTGAAGTTGCCCATCTGCGCTCCTTTAAAAATCTCTTGTTTAAAACATGCACTCAAGAGACAAAACAAAGTAGTCTTCTTTAAAAATGACATCTCAGATTTATTAACAAACTTCTTGTATATATGTTCAACATACTAGTCCATAATCCAATGTCTTTAAGCATATAGATATAGTCCAAATTGTATAACTGCGCTCACTGAAGTCTGAAAAGAGACAAACTGCATCCATCTCCATTGAGGTCTAAAAGCATACTATATAAAAAAAAATGGAGTCCTGTGTCTGAAGCCCCTCCCACACCAAAGAGGTACAGTCAAACTGGCAAACCAAACTGTACAAACAATATAGGTTATACACATTTACTAACAGTTAGTGGAGGCTTGGGAGGTTGCAAGTTACCTGTCAACTTATGGTGGTCCCACAGTTTCAGACATAGAGTTTCAGACAAAATTTAGAAACCGCTGTGCTGCACAAACGGTTTGCAACTTACTGCAGACAGAGTTAAAATTTGATGATGCGTCCAAAATAAATTATAAACAAGCTTTATGTGGTAGATCTGAAATATTTTGTCTGTACAATGGTACAGAATTATTTGCAGTTCCTTTGAACTGCTTCTCTCAGTAGGATCAGATGGATTTTCTCTTCAGGAAGTACAACCTGACTTTATCAGTTTAGAAAGTTGTTGGGCAGCCAGGGGGAGGGGGGATTGTTCGTTCTGCTGTTTCTCTGAATTCTGGATTGGATGCAAAAGATTACATTCTCAGTGTAGTATGTTAGTACTTAACTCATTGTACCAGTATTCACACAATATTGTGTCTATATCTGTATGTTTGTATTCTATCAATTTTCAAGGTTTGAAATAGAAGGGTCTTTAGTCTTTGAAATGCAGCCAGCTTTCCTAGCAGGTGGGCTTCTGGTAACCAAATTTGCTTTGATTAGTCAGTAAAGATCAAACAGCATAATATTTCCCATCTTCAGGACCAAATGTTGATTTGGGAGTGACTGGAAACCTTTTCATGTTGGTAGTCCACAATTTTACTGGCTTCACAACCTTTTAATAAATTTGTGGCATGGTGTTGAGTCCTAAGTACTATTTCCAGTGCTGCCCTTTTCTGAGGATACTTTCTGTTACGGATGGATGGATGAACTATCTCAACTGGGAAGGATACTATTCCTTTTTTAAAAAAAAATGGCCCAGAGCTGAAAACGTAAAACCTTTACATTGGAAGATAATCCAAGTGATATGCATGACTTCCTCCTTCTAATTTTTACCTCACAGGTACTCTGTAAAATCGATTATTAATCAGAGAGATAGTGAGTGTCATGACACTATGAAGACTTACATCTGAGTCTTCCAAGGTTCAATCCATTACTCCAAATACATTTATATTTTTGAATAAATAAATAAATTTCAAAATCAGATTCATAACTATCTGTTGTAAGGTTTACCAACACTTATTTGTACTGATCCCTTCTTTTTATTGCAATTCTCGGGTTAACTATAATTAAAGTCTTTTGCACATAGTCCAATATTAATTCCAATTAGGGTAGACCTACTAAATTAGTTGGGCATACATAATTGCTGATGTATCATTTAGCAATTCATTCAGTCAAGAGTCAATGTGATGTAGTGGTGTAAGTGTTGGGTTAAGACATTGGGAGTCAGAATCCTCACTTGGCCACAGAAACTCACTGGGTGACCTTGGGCAAGTCACATCCCTCATTTTCAGAGGAAGACAAGTGCAAAACTTCTGAACCATTTTGCCAAAAATTCCTTGATAGATTCACTTTAGGAACACCATATATCAGAAATTATTTGAAGGCACATCACAATTGATTCAATGGGTTTACTCTAACTGGGATTAGCAATTGGATTTTGGATAAAATGTGTTTTATGCAGTGGAAGAGCAGGTTGTCTGAAATTATATTCCCAAGTATTTTAAGATTGTTATCCCTTTCCTTTGGTGATAACCCTGAAAATCCTTGCTAAGCTTGAGTAACTGCTTTGAATCTTGCAACCTAAACATGGCAATTCCCCAGCCCTGAGGTGCTAACAAAAATTAAGAAGTTGTTTTTCAAAACTTAAAAAAAAACAGGGTTTGTGTTTTAAAAAATCAGTTGGGAAATTTAAAATATGTTGCCTCTTTAATACTGTTTCCATGTAATTTTATAATGAATGAATGACTAATTCTGGAATTAAGTTAAACCTGAAAACTTCACTTTAAGTCATTTCCTTTCATTAATATATAAATGTAATTAAGTTGCCTTGTTTTATTAGAAAACATGTAACTTGATTTCTAGCTTTAATTTTTGAGCAATTTGTTTCTAACCCCAATTCTCAGCATGCTTAATGAGCATCATTTCCTTCCTGGCAATGGGAATGCAATGCAGTACAAGGTGATGAAACAGAGTGGGAGTTTTTCTGTTTAAAAAAAATTACAAATTACTTCGTATAGAGCAGGAGAGGACACTTCTCTGAGAAATACAGTTTCAGGAGGAAGCTGTCTGCCCAGGAGAGACAACTGTCAGCATTCCCAGTAGGAAGTTGGGTACCTATCTATTTTCTCCAGTTTTCACCATCCCAAAAATGTACCATGTTCTCTCTTTTTTGTGGTTGCAAAGTGCAGGCAATCTTGGAGGAATAGAAAAACTTTTACTAGATATACTAAATATATAATTCACATTAATACAATAAGTCAGATTCTGTGCCTATCAAAATACCATATTAAATTCTTGCAGTTGTTGATATCTTGCCAGGCATTTGCTTTTATATTGTAATATCAACAAATATAGATAAAGCTATTGCTTGACTCATTTTAACAGCTGGATTACACAATATTAATGAAAGCTGCATGTCACTGAATGCTCTTTTGCTGAGTGATGGAAATGTTATTCTCTTTCTGTATTATTGGCATGACTATTTTTTTGTGTTTGCACCAGCAGAAACCCTTGCAAGCAGAGATTCATTGCTCTAAATGCTGACACAGAATTACTGAGGGAAGTGAACTTGCACGAGTTACAACTATTTCCGTTGAATTGCAGAAAATTGCAGTGGGGGTTGGGAATGTTATAGCAGAAGCCAACTGTCACAAAACTGGGTGAGCATAGTATAACTCATCACTTGCATGTGCCCCCTCCATCTCACTTTTATGGTTCCCAAAGTCCCCATCCTTTAAAAAAGTCTTGATTTTGGAACAAGTTTTGCTTCTAGACCATGGGAGAAGTTCCCAAACATGTTTAAAAAATACAAAACAATAAATCAACTCTATCCTTCCCTCACACTGCCCCACATACCTTCTACTACACCCAAATACCTAGTGGTATCATTTACTGATGTCATTTTGAGGACAACCATGGAGGAAAGCAGAGATATTTGAATTTGCTGTGTGTGTGACCTATGTCGGTTTGTGGGTAACTGGCACCTGGCCTCTGCACATTTGCCATTTTTCCTTTATATATGGGAATGAACAATTCAAGTTTTCTTAGTATTTTACATGGAGGCAAGAGTTTTTGCCCATGCTGCTATTTTGTGTATATGTTTCAAGACTTCATTTGTGGAAAAGAAACCAATGCAAAAAAAGCCCTATAATTATGCACAATAGGGGGAATTGCATATAATATATTGGAACTGGTTACTTTATCTCTTTTTTGCACAAAATTAACCAGAAATTGGAGAATTGTAAAAGTTGCTGACCTGTTCATTTTTCTACATAGGTGAAAAGTGCATTGTGGGTTTTTGACAATTATCAAGCACAAAACAAGTTGTAAATATTACTTCGATACCTACAAGTGTGAACAGTACAACTTTAGTATAAGCTGCTAAGGGAAAACAAATATCCTGTTAGTATTCATGTGCAATGTGAAAACGGCAATATTTGTCACACAAAGCACTAAAATAGATCATGTTTTGGCCCTGTTCCTTTTTGCCTTTCATAGCCAAAAGGGATAATTCCTTTGCCATTAGGTATTTATAAACTGATGAGGTTGGGTTTTTAATGTGGATGTAAGTTTTAATACAATTCAATATTTTAATGTTTAATAGATATAATTATGCAAATTGTTTTTTAAATTTGATATTTATCTTTTAATAAATATTTATCAAAAGTATATTATATTTTAATGTATTTATTAAATGTATGTTATATTATATTTATATTTTAATGTATTTATTGTTAGCCATCTTGAGTCACTAAATTGGAAGAGAGGCAGGATAAAATGAAAGTAATTTTTTTAAAAAATGTACTTTCTTATTTGCTGTTATATATGATCATTGAGATTTAATAAACTTCATATTACATTTGTACAAAATCAACACTGCTTGGAAATTAAATACAAGATATGCTGATCTCTCTGTAATTAACCTATAACTGAAAACCTATTGGCATTTATGTACATTTCTGATAGCTACAAATGTTATTTGCCAAGAATTGACATTTAAAATAGGCTCCCTCTTTTAGGAAAAATACTTTAATAGAATTTATAACCTCTATGCTTTGGAGATTTGATATGAAGATAGATGAAATGCTCTTAGTCTTGAGTATAGAAATGCATAGCACTCAATATATAGGTGATGTGACTTTTGCCCATTCAGATGTATTTACAGTAATGTAAGGTTTGGCAATTGCTGTAGATGCTGGCATGGGCATGGGGAAAATAAACATTTTAGGCTTACTGAAGTGTTGAGGTGAGAAGGACCCAAGAAACGTTATGCTTGAGGTCAAGTGCAGTGACTAATCCATATATGCATTTTGGAAGCTGTTGAAAAATAAATACTTTGAAGGCTGATAATATTTCCCTTTCTGGTGCTGGTGTGTTAGAAACACACTTTTCCGTGGCTTCTGCAATAAGTTCAATTATCTCTTTGATTGAGATACAAGGGACTTGATTGAGATACTAGGGACATAAGATCTAGAGTTCAAAACTAATGTGTTCATATTAATGACTTTTTTTTGTGTTTTCTATTCAAATGTGATCCGAAACATAAAATACCTTGCCAGCACCATGAAATTCAATGTAATTTCAAGGCATTTCCCCAGGAATTGTACAAATGATAGGGCTTTTGTTTAGTATATGTCACCACCTTCATAACTTCCCATGATGGTGATGATGATTATAACTTTATTTTTGTATCCTGCCACCATCTCCTCGAAAAGACTTGGGGTGACTTACATGGAGACCAAGCCCAGTCAACAGAGTTAAAATATAACAATAAAAAATACATATACAAACATCATAAAAACATAATTAAAAACATAATTAATCATACAACAACCAATGATGTCCTTTCATTCTCTGGAAAGCAGCAACGGTGATTATGGCAAGTAATGTGAAGAGAAAATATGTCTGCAATGAGAAAATGGATTCCATGCCCTTCTGTTTACACGTCCTAATACATAAAATATAGACGATTCCACTCAATTACATGTTGAAATGTTGGTGGTACCATTATAGGTGAATTCTAGTTCAAAAAACTGGAAATAGGAAGAATGAAAAATGTCCTATGTATTGTTTTCATGTGCCTTGTATCAGTATGGGGAGTTAGATACCTCTTTATCTTTTTAACAGGGAAACTGAGCCAACTATAATTTGAATTTTCTTCTTCAGAATCATAGTAGACTGTTCACAGGGACATCTTCACAAATTTTCAACAATCCCTTTCAAAATACAGCGCACAGATCATGGCTTGGGTCTTAACATTGCCAGTTTCATAGTTAAGTGCTTTTAGTGATTATATCTATTTGGAAAATCTTTTCATTTGTATTATTATATTTGCATCTCAATTATTGACATGTTTTTTTTCATATACTAATGCTTTAGTGTCAGTTTTAGCATTACATAGGTCATGAGGAGGCATCATGAGAAGGAAAAATAAACAACTAGGCAGTAATCCTCTTTCACTTTCTTCTCAAGGCAAGCAGTGAGTAATTTTAGCAATGTTCTTCCTGCTATGAGTATGTCTTCAAAAACTATGCTGTTTTGAAGACAAGTCACAGTTTGGAGTTATTTATTTATTTAAAACTTTTGTATCCCAATCTTCTCTACCTCCGTAGAGGGACTCAGACCAGCTAACAGCAAGGATTCAATGCTAAGAATACAATCTAAAACATCATACATCAACAATAGATTAAAATACATATAGAATAAAATACATATAAGTCAATTCGCCAAGATAAAGTCATGTCCAACTCAGTCCGCATATGTGGTCGATAATTTTGGTCAATATTATTTTCCATACAGATAATTCTGTTTCTCTCAAAGAAAATTATGTAGTTGACGACTTGTCTTGTGCAAAGTTCATGATTTTTTTTTTTGTTTTTTGGCGTTTTTTGTTTTGCGCAGAGAAAAGCATTTTTGTACATCTAACAGCATTTTCTGTACAGAAAGTCATATTTATGTACAGAGAAGAATTATTCTTCACAGAAATACCAACTTTGGTACAAAGCAATGCTGTTTTCTGTTCAGAAAATGATGCTTTCTCTATGCTAACAGACCTGAAAAGCAAAGATTCTTAGTAGTGCAGAATTGGCTTCTATGGTATTTTGCAACACTTGAGAAATGCATATGGGCTACATTTTATGAGTATTTCTTAACATGCTTTTTATTTCTATGAATAATATCCCCTTTTTAACTTCACACATATGCACATACCTCTTTTAACTGGCTGATATATCTTCAAAATATAACTCACCTATTTTTTCCCCTTTCTTTCAACGTGTTCATTAAACTGACTATTCTATTAAAATCATGTTTTTAAACTAACGGTGCAACCTGAAGTAATGGAGTGAACTAGTTGAGTCCAAATAATCCTGATATTGGAAATAAAGTTGCTTTCCTTAGTTATGCAGGGAAAATTCTGATGGACTCAGAATCTTGCTTGCATTCCACTTTGCTTTGCAAATGTAATATTGACTTCTAACTGAGTAGATTAGCATAACCAGTCATTTTTATTTACAGACAACAAACAACTGGTAAATAGTCTGAGCAAACTTAGTTCTGCAGTAAACAATTGCTAATCAGGACATTTTGAAGGCATCTCAATGGCTTCTGAATTGGGTTTATTAGAATTGTTATGATGCAATAGCTTTCGTATTTCCAGTGGTGGAAAATGCCAATGCGCAAATTTCCAATAAGAAATTCAACAAATGTATCCAGGCACCATTTTATTTGAATAATGAAGACAAAGGTAGCAATTTACATGATTGTACATTAGTACTTTCGATTTTTTTTATTGCAGAAAAGAAAATGGGTCACAGAACTCCACCTTTGTGCTAAGATATACATCTTTCTTATGGATCCTGATAGACTCCTGATGTCTTTTGGGATCTGTCTGTCATGATAGCTGGTGAACCTATCGAACCCTGGTGAATCTCTATAACACTGAGATAGCCAGGGCGTTAGACGCGATTGCCCCTAAACATCCCCTCTCGCGGCGCAGAGTCAATCCAACTCCTTGGTTCTCTGAGGAGCTGGCATTGATGAAGTGCTCGAAACGGAGTCTAGAGTGCATTTGGCGGAAATCTCGAAGTGTTCCCGACCAAAGGCCTATTAAGGCCTATTCCGAGGCATTGGAGGCAGCCAAGAAATCTTTCTCGACTGCCCACATCATGTCTGCAAAAAACAAACCGGCTGAGTTGTTTCGGGTTGTCGGGGAGCTCCTTCACCGTCCTGGGATGGAGGAGCCCCTTGACAATCCAACCACTCGATGCAGTGAGTTCGCACATCATTTTGCAGATAAAGTTGCTCAGATACGCTCCAACCTGGATGCCAACTTTCTTACAGTGTCAGATGAGGTAACTGAGGCATCTGTCAGTTCGATCTTACTGGATGCATTCCAACTGGTGCAGCCTGATGATGTGGACAAGATCCTTGAAGTGGTGAGGGCGACCACATGCGCACTAAAACCCTTGCCCATCATGGATTATGGAGAAGGGCTGGCCGACTGGTTGTCAAAGATAATAAATGCTTCATTGGAGCAAAGGCAAATTCCATCATGCTTAAAACAGGCAGTAATGAGGCCGCTCTTAAAAAAGGCGTCTCTTGATTTGTCAATTTTGAACAACTATTGGCCAATCTCAAATCTCCCTTTCTTGGGCAAGGTTCTGGAGCGAGTGGTTGCTTCTCAGCTCCAGGGATTCCTGGATGAAACTGATTTTCTGGACCAATCGCTGTCTGGCTTCAGGTCTGGTCATGGCACTGAGATGGCTTTGGTCACCTTGGTGGATGACCTCGACAGAGAACTTGACAGGGGGAGTGTGACCTTGTTGGTTCTCTTGGAAATCTCAGCAGCTTTCAATACCATCGATTATGGTATCCTTCTGGGATGGCTCTCCAGAATGGGTCTTGGGGGTACTGCATTGCAGTGGCTCTAGTCCTTTCTGGAGGGCTGCACCCAGTTGATGAAGCTGGGAGATACCTGCTCGGACCCTGGCCTTTGACCTGTGTGGTCCCATAAGGTTCTATTCTTTCCCCCATGCTCTTTAATATCTACATGAAACCACTGGGTGAGGTCATCCAGAGTTTTGGAGTGCATTGCCATCTCAATGGAGATGGCACACAACTCTACTACTCCTTTCCACCAAAATCCAAGGAAGCCCCTCGGGTCCTGGAACAGTGCCTGGCTGCTGTGATGAGCTGGATGAGGGCCAACAGGCTGAAATTGAATCCTGAAAAGACAGAGGTCCTCCAGGACAGTCGCTCGGCCGAACGGGGTATAGGGTGGCAACCTGTGTGTGACAGGGTTACACTCCCCTTGAAGACACAGGTCTGCAGTCTGAAGGTCCTCCTGGACTCAGCGCTGACACTTGATGCTCAGGTGTTAGCCCACAGATTTTTAGGGAATTTTAAGGCAAATTTGAGAGGCAGTAACTCAAAAGTTTACCTAATACATTTCCTGTTGTTGTTGTTGTTGTTATTTCAAAAGCTGGAGTGCTTTGACTCTGCTTTTCCTGCCTGGCAGAAGGGGGTTTGGTTTTCCAGTTAAATAGCATTGTTGCTTAAAATTCCCTAAAAATCTGTGGATGTGTAAATCTTTTTGAAACTTTGGTGGGATGATGCCCTGGTTATGTTGTATCATTGTATAAAGAGCACTTGTTTATTTTAAAAAAATTGTTCATAAAAACTTTTTAATTCCCAAAAATTAGTGGATGTGTGAAATGTTCTGAAACTATAAAGTGGTCAATGTGTGATACAGTTGTAGCAAGTTTTGTCCCAATAGCCCTAAAACTGAGGGAGGCGCCCTGCTAATGTCCCCATAGGTGTGAATAGGCAGATAACATAACAAAAAACTAACAAATTTTTTGGAACTCCATAAAAGATCCAACATCGACCCCTTAAAATATTTTCAAAACACTTTAGAATCAAAATGGGGGTCACACAAATTTCACTAAGACAAAAGGAGCAGGGTTTTTTGAGCCATGCACATACACCACTGCTCTGGTTTAATTGGGGGGGGGGGGAGACTACTTCACATGACCTTGACCCACATTAAACAAAATTACAGGCTGCTCTGAATTTTGCCCAACAATCGGGAGCAGCCCATGATTTTGGGTCAGTAATACATTTGGGCCAGTTGTGAGATGGAAGGAGTCACATTTTTTTACACAGTCATCCCATGTTCCCTGGCCCCAGGTGCCCAGGGATACAGCATGGGACCCACTCCTACCTCCCATTCTTCTTGTTATCAGTTAAAGTGATTAGGCAATTAGAGGAGAAAAGAAGGAAAGGAGAAGTGATTTTGCTTCTCCCCCTTCCACTGTTCCTAGTCATCCCAGCTAGAGTCACTCCAGACAATGACTGTCAGGATCCATGTTGTACCCGTAGACTGCCGCAAACAAGGAGAATGGGAAGAGATGGGGAAAATAGCCATCCAGAAGTTCCAGACTGGGTGCTGCTGGATGATGAGGACTTAATCCTGCCTTTGCAACAGTCAGAGTTTGTGTGACTATGCCATGCCAGATTGATCTCAGGAGAAGGGGTCAATGTAGGTTTGCCATAGAATGGAATTACAGTAATTGAGAATTGTTTTTGTTACATGCTGTGAAATGCAAAATCTCCAAGAGACCCTTGTATCAACAACCCTGATCAGGCCTTGCAATTGCAGGGCTGTAGCTTCCATGATTGACTTTAATGTAGTTTTCCTCTTCAGTCATAACTAATATTGTCATGATTTCAGTACATCTTCTGACTATCCCTAGTTTTGAAATCAAATTTCTATGCATTCAGCATTATTTTCCTCTTTAAAATGATTAGCATTGGAGATGTAAATTCTTTTTTGTCCGATGCTCATACATCAAAAAGGGGATCCCTGCCTTTACTCCTTATCTCCAAAATGTTTTTTCCAGTATTGATTATAGCTTGTGAATTTGCAGAAACTGTGTAATTGTTCAAACATATGACAACTACTGCCTTGTTGCAGTTTTTTTTAAAAAAAAAGAAAAGTATGGTGGAATTTTTGTGCTTTTTTTACACATCAGCCTGTTTTGTCAGACAAAATTGAGTCCTCATTTTATACAGACAGTTTCACTAAGTACAAGGAGTATAGTGAAAAAATTGGACTTCTTGGTTAGTAGACTCCCAATGTAAAGTTTGCTGAACCTATCGACCATTAGTGAGATTTACACACATCCTGTCAGCAGTACCGATTGTATTTGTTTATACTTCTCCACACAACTGCTTCCTAATTCTAATATTTGTGCTTAGTTTAATATTTGACCAATAAAGTACGTATTAATTTGAAAATATGGCTCAGTGGTTTTAAGGACTGAGCCACATCAGCATTAGACTTTTAAGAGCAAGGAGAGTGGGTTTTGAAGTCTGTTCCGCATTAGTACCTGAAATTAGAAATTGCATGACAACTTAACTTTGAAGCTGTTTAGCCTTGATGTCATTTTCAGAAGTCCTGCCAATAGTAACTGATTTAATCTGACAAACGCTTTTAATATGGCAAACCATTGAGTATCTTCCTCGCAGCTCTGTCAGCTTGCATAGAAATTAGCAGGGGACTGCATAAACAGGATATAGACCCAGGCTGGCACAATGTTGCTAGTGGTTTGCTGTTCTTATCAGGCTTGTCACATATAGTATTTTTTACACTGATCAAAACAACTGAATAGCGGTTTCTTAGAAGAGCAATATAAAATTGTGTTTGTTTTGCATCAGGATATTGACTTTGAATCAAATAAGAAGAAAGAATCCATTTAAGTACCCACTCAAAATTAAAGTGCTCTGTTAGGGCCACTGTTGTAATGGATGAGAAAACATTCCATTATAAGCTTCTCTTTTCAATTGCTCATGGCTTTCTGAAAAATTATCCTTCAAGCTCAAATCGATCATGGTTATTCTCCATCAGTAGGTGATTAGGCTTCTTTTAAAAATTAAATAATACATGTTTCTTAGAGGTCTTTGTGTGGGCAATGTTCAGCACTTACATTTCAGGAAAAAGAATAACTGGAATACAGAAGCATGCCCTTCACACTTAAACATGTGGATGACTCTCCCACACTTGCATTAAAACACTTTAATATAAGAGTTACAGCCATTATGTGCACATACTCTTCTGTAATGCAAAACATAGAAATTGTTACTCAAGTGTTATCTTTTAACATAACTGTTATAGCTGCTTATAGATGACTGTTTCTTTATGAAGGTGGCTGCTTAGCAGGAATTAGAAGCCAAATTCATAGCATGACTGGATCAATCAAAGGTATCTGTAATGCAACATTGTATTCACATGGACGCCAGTCATTTGCCCATGGGAACATCACCAGCAAAACATGAACAGAATGATCTTCCATTCATGTTTCCAAACACCAGAACCTTAAAGATTGTGTGTCTCAGAGGCTTCTATATAGTATAGCTCTAATGATTAGGAGCCATTTATAGCCTTAGAATGACCAATTCACTTGTAAAGTCATCCAAATCAGTTGTCATAACTACATGTTGTACTACTACATTCCATCTTAACTATGAGCTATGAAAATAATTACTTCCTGTTGTCAGTCCTGAATTTGCTACCATTTGGCTTCATTGGATGAGTCCAGAATGATTGTGAGAAGAAAATATATATCTGTAGCCACTTTCTCTGTAGTGTACATATTTTATACATCTACCATTTTCCCCTCATACTTGTATTTTCTCCAAAGCAAAAATGCCTGAATATTGTAGACTGTCCTCTTAGAGGAGTGACAGTATTGTGCACCTTCTCTAGATATATCCTTTTCAAGGTGTCCAAAACTATACATTGTTCTCCATAGTATGGGAATATCATGGATTTTTTTACATGCTACTGTATTTTGTTCACACCATTTGAGATAACAGCTCCTCGGTCTGTTTTATACACAAAACATGTAGCGAAACAATTAGATTCAAGATTGGAGAAAGTACAAGGCTGGAGAAAGATTAAAGAATCTGTGAAATAGGAGGAGGTGTAGATATCCAAGATACCACATTACATACATGCAAATATTCCAAAATCCAAACCACTTCAGTTCCTAAGTATTTCAGTTAGGGATACTCAACCTGTACCTTTTCAGCCATTCTAGTAATGTTAATCCTGCTGACACCATTAAATTGGAATTGCCTTCTAGATACTTGTAAGCTGACTAGTTAAAGGTCTGTAAATTACTTTACAGACCTTTAACCAGTTAACTCACTCTTTAACATTCTTTCATTTCTTAGGTTTAATCCAGTTCAAAGCAGTCATTGTGGGATTTTCTGCTTTGATATTCTGAATTATATGGCTGTGTGATCTGCTTTAAACTGGAATATATGACTTGCCATTGCCAAATAACCTGAGATAAACAGATAATCTGGAATCAGATCATGGGATAAGGGGGCAGTGTGGAAAGGCCCTAACTCTCTCAAGATATGCCACTCTCCTTCCCTTTGGCCTATTTGGTGATTAGCACTGTATCATAGAAAATAGTTGCATATAGGAAAGCTGAAGTGTTGGAGGAGAGAAAGGTGTAACTCCTCAAAGTTTAAGTTTAAGATGTCCAATGGGATGACTTTTTGTGAGACTAAAAGTATCTCTTCCATGCTCTGTATTCCACATTTTATTACACATACACAGACATGCGTGCACGCACACACACAGAAACACATACTATATAGCAAGAAACGGCTCAGGCAGACAACTCTTGATTCTGAGATATTGGGCATTAATGTAGCACAGTGGGAAATAAAAATAAAATAAGGGTTGTTTTTTTTTGCAAGTTCCAAACATTACTCCCAGGTGGTTCCAAGCTAGATTTGGCCCAAATTAGGAGTATTGTGGCTAGCACCTAAAAGTATGCTTTGACATTCTGTTGTGGACTCCCAGCTGTATTTCCTATTTTTGAAAAATTATGTTATGTGTTTTGCTATGACATTTGCAATCTTCTCCTACACATTCCTTAAGCAAGAGTGCCTGAGCCTGTCAGACCTAGTGGGAAGGATGTGTAGAGATAGATTCATTAAATAGATGCCCAGTGAATATACTCAGAAGTGCCTCTTCACATTTGGGAGTAATATTACTTATATTCTCTCAGCTGAAACGTAGGGAAATAATATACTACTTGCTTTGGAGTATAGCAAAATGTTATTTCAAAATTCACTTTGTTGTTGCCATTCAAGTAACAGAGACATGTTTTCCAAAAATAATTAAACTAGCTCTCTCTCTCTCTCTTATATAATAATAATAATAATAATAATAATAATAATAATTGTGGCAAGTTCTTGGTGGGATGGGCATCCCAAGCCACCTTGTCTCTCTCCTGAGGAATCTGTACAAGGACCAAGGAGCAACAGTCAGAACTGACCACGGAACAACAGACTGGTTCAAGATTGGGAAAGGCGTACGGCAAGGCTGCATACTCTCACCCAACCTTTTTAACGTTTATGCAGAACACATCATGCAATGTGCGGGGCTGGATGAATGCAAAGCTGGGGTGAAAATTGCTGGAAGAAACATTAACAACCTCAGATATGCAGATGACACCACTTTGATGGCTGAAAGCGAGGAGGAGCTGAGGAGCCTTCTAATCAAGGTGAAAGAAGAAAGCGCAAAAGCCGGGTTGCAGCTAAATGTCAAAAAAACCAAGATTATGGCAACAAGAATGATTGACAACTGGAAAATAGAGGGAGAAATCGTGGAGGCCGTGACAGACTTTGTATTTCTAGGTGCAAAGATTACTGCAGATGCAGACTGTGGCCAGGAAATCAGGAGATGCTTACTTCTTGGGAGGAGAGCAATGTCCAATCTCGATAAAATAGTAAAGAGTAGAGACATCAGACTGGCAACAAAGATCCACCTAGTCAAAGCCATGGTATTCCCTGTAGTAACCTACGGATGTGAGAGCTGGACCATAGGGAAGGCTGAGCGAAGGAAGATCGATGGTTTTGAGCTGTGGTGTTGGAGGAAAGTTCTGAGAGTGCCTTGGACTGCGAAAAGATCCAACCAGTCCATCCTCCAGGAAATAAAGCCCGACTGCTCACTGGAAGGAAGGATACTAGAGACAAAGTTGAAGTACTTTGGCCACATCATGAGGAGACAGCAAAGCCTAGAGAAGACAATTATGCTGGGGAAAGTGGAAGGCAAAAGGAAGAGGGGCCGACCAAGGGCAAGATGGATGGATGGCATCCTTGAAGTGACTGGACTGACCTTGAAGGAGCTGGGGGTGGTGATGCCCGACAGGGAGCTCTGGCGTGGGCTGGTCCATGAGGTCACGAAGAGTCGGAGACGACTGAACGAATGAACAACAATATATATATATATATATATATATATATATATATATATGTTTTATCCAGAATGTCAGCCTAGCATAACGTTCAACAGATGACTGTGGCCGGGCTGTTGACCAGGGCTGGTATAGGAGTAACCTATATATTTCTTGGTGTCCTGGTTTTTAGGTCTGTTCCTAGGTTTATTTGCCATGCTGATTCAGAAAATTGTATTAGATAGGCCATATCACTTCTCATTTATTCGATATGGTTATCCTGATTTTCTATGGGCAAGCACATAGTGACTGGTAGATGGCATGTGTTATGTATCTCAAAAACTAGAATTGAACCAGAATTAATCCCCCTGTTCAAATAGCTCCAACGCCTACCATTCCTTAGAATCCAAAGTCTTGGTTTTTGAACTTTGAACTGCTATGTGGCTTTAGTTCAGATTATCTGAAAAATATTTTTTGTTTTTAAATTTTACTTCAATGTTGTTACTATTATTATTATTCCCCACTTTATCTTTCTAAAAAGAAACCCAAAAGAAGCTAACAATAAAGACAATACAATATATAAAAACATACAAATATTAAAACAGGATTAAACAGAAACATTTCTAAAGCCTTACTGTAGTGTCCTCAAGATGTTTTTGGAGGAACCTACGATTTTCCCATACCCCTTTCAAATGTTTAAATCAAAACACTTCACAATAACCGTGGGACTGGGGCAGAGATAATTTCTGTTTCAGATCCAGAAGAGTTTTTTAAGCAACAACAACAACAACATGGAATTAAAAAAAACAGATATTATTATTATTATTATTATTATTATTATTTGAAAATTACAAATCCATGTGGATGGGGAAAACACCAGGGGGGAGGGGGGGGTACAGTGTTCAGAATCCTAAATTGTGCTAGTGCTTCTCCCTACTCCTAGCAGTTTCTCAGCCCTTTTGTAAAGTTATGTTTCTGTTTTACTATGTTTTAAAAAGCAAAACTGGCACAGTTTACTATTAAACATTTTGTGTGTCCATCATTGATAATACATAAAATAATGCTTGTCAGCTTCCCATTTGCTTGAATTTCCGGAGTAATTTTTGTGAGTCCTTTATGTCACAAGATAACTCCCAAAGGAAATTTGTTAGTATATGGTAGTAAAAGGGAAGCCTATGAAAGGGGACCATACATCTTCAAAGCTGTTAGCCTTTGTGTTCCCTTTGGCAAATTTACTGCACTAGGTTAATTGTTCCAATAAGACTATTTCACACAACATTTTTGTGCTAGGAAGGAAGGAAAACATACCACTGGTATTTTCAGAATTTGCTCTTACTCACCTTGGGGCCTGTATAAGGAGTAAGGCAGGTTATACATTGAAGAAAGGAAGTGAGTGAGGAAGTTAGTTGCCTTCCATTGCTTAAGTTTATGCCACTCAAAAATAATCTATATATATTGCACATGGATACTCTTTTCCCCCTGTTATTAATTATATCTTTTCAACACTTTCAGTGCATTTATCTCATTTTGCTTCTGAAGAATTCTGCACAACAACTGATTTCTCAAAAGATCATTTGGGGAAGGTTATACAAGGTGAGGCAGCATAACTTCCTTTTTTAAAATGCGCGCCATTCAGTCAGTTGAAGACGTAGCGGAGCGCGAGTGGATTTGGAGTGGCCGGCCCGCTCTTTAGATTTGGCCCCTTGTGATTTTTTTTCTATGGGGTTATTTGAAATCCCATGTTTATGTGAACCATCCAAGGACCCTACAAGATTTGAAGACCAACGTCCAGGAAGAAATTGCCAACATAACGCCTGCTATGCTGGCAAGAGTCATGACAAACGCCAGAAATCGGTTTACTCAGTGTATGCAGAATGGAGAATGCGGGACGTCACCTACCTAATTTGATCTTCAAAACTATTTAAAACAAAACTTTAAGTATGCACCCACATTATAAAAAAATAAAAAAATCTGATTTATACAATGGGTTTTATTAAGTTTTGAAAAAAAGGAAGTTATGCTGCCTCACCCTTATATGCCATGATTGGGAATATAAATCAGTCTTTTTACATTTGTATGTGATATGATATACATTGAACACATAGTCTCCTATCAGTGACAGTACCATTATGGACAAATGATTCTGTAGGAGAAATTATTCCTGCTCTTATACCTTAAAGATATCTGGCAAGCTACTAACACTGAGAACAAAGTGGATTTTTAGTCAAAAGATTTGAGCAGAGACTGTAAAGTTTATGTCTGAACAAAGCCACATGCCTGAGGAGGGAGTCATCAACTTTTTATGTGTTTTCTCATCAAACCAAATCAATGTATTGTCAAAGGCTTTTGTGGCCTGAATCACTGGGTTGTTGCAGGATTTTTGGGGTTATGTGGCCATGTTCTAGAAGCATTCTCTCCTGACATTTCGCCTCCATCTATGGCAGGCATCCTCAGAGTTTGTGACCTCACAACTTCTAAGGATGCCTGCCATAGATGCAGGTGAAACGTCAGTAGAGAATGCTTCTAGAACAATGCCATATAGGCCAAAAAACCTACAACAATCAAAACTAAATCAAAGATTGTAGTACGGTATTGGATCTTATCCACCAAGTATTTAGGGTTCCTAATGAACAAAAGTTTCCAAATAAAAAATACCACCTCGAACCCACTGCAAGCAGTCCACATGAGATACATATGTTTCCACAGCAGAAACACTGCTTTCAGCCATTAATCCAGCACAAGAAATATGGGTTACTTCAGAGCTCCAGGAAACTTCTGTTACCCCTAGTGTTTTTGACATGTGGATCACATTACATCCTAGGCAGTTCAATGTTTTTGACATGTGGATCAGATTGCATCCTATGCAGTTCAGTGTTCACACACCAAAAAACCCACCAACGTTCCACAGACGAGAAGCAGCTCCCTGACCCCGCCTTACTGGGAATGTTGTTTCTGGTGAACACATGGCAGGGCACCTTCTGTTGGCCTCACCAGAAATGATATCACCAGCAAGCTTCTGTCAGGGAACTGCTTTTGGCCAGTAAAACAGTGGTAGGGGCATTGGTGCTGATGGCTGTATGGACTGCAAAAAGACTTTGGGACACTTCCACACTGGGCCATCTCCAGAAAAGACTACTCCATATTATTTCACCTGGTGTAGACACAGTGAATGATTTCGGAGACTGATAAGGAACCTTCAGCTTTTACTGGGTTTTTTCCCTTTAGGGTCCATTTTGTATGGAACTTGAAAAGAAACCAATTTTATGGATTACTAGCTGTACCCGCTACACATTGCTGTGGCCAACCTTCCCTTCCTCTTTCTCTCCTCCTTCCTTTCCCGACCTCCTTCCCTTTTTTCTTTCATTCTCTCCTTCCTTCCTTCTCTTCCTCTTCCCTTTCTTCCCCCACTTTTCTTTTCTCTCCCTTTTCTCCCCTTTCTTCCTTCTCTACATATTCTTGGACTGCAACTCCCAGCAGCCCTCCTGATCAATCTAACTACCTACCTATCTAGTCCTCTATCTAATCTATCTATCTTATCTATCTGGAGGATTGCTGGGAGTTTCAGTCCAGGAATAAGAAATTGGAAATATGCAGGGACTGGGATGCTCTCAAAGAGATCAAAGGAGATGAAAGCTTGCAGCTTGGAAGCAGTACATTTGAATCATCCTCCTCTCCTAAAAGGCCTGGTCTATGGGATGCTGGGAGCTGTAGTCTGAAAGAGAGTGTGGATATGCTATTGTGTGTTTTGTTTGCCAGGGGAAGTTGTTTTTGTGCATGCGTCTTTTTGCTTTTTTGGCATTTTAAGTCCCTTCTGTTGTGTTTTTATGAGTGATGGTCACTTGTTGGCCTGATAGGTGTATTGCGTCCAAATTTTTTGTCAATTTGTCCAATGGTTTTTCAGTTATGTTAATCCCACAAACATACATTACATTTTATGTATATAGGTAGATGTGTTGTGCAAATGTTTATTTCATTTGAATCTTAATTGAAATATTTCACATCAATCAAAGAAACAATTAATACATTTCTTAGTTACATTAAAAATATGGCAAATAAATGCACAATTATTACCTCAATTTATTCTTTATTATTTACCATATTTGGTTGGAAGAAGAGAAATACAGAGGCGAATGATAATAACAATATAAACCTCTACGTGTTTATTGATTGATTCCAGTGGAGTTTATGCCCAGGTAACTACCTATAGGGTTGTAGCATGAGTTCTTGCAAATGCTATCCATCTTCCCTTGGTGACAGGGAAAGAAACTTTGGGATCTCTGTATAAATTCACATTGCAAGATCAGTAGATAATAGGCTGGTGCAGAAAAATTGTATCCCATCGTAAGTCGAAAGAAATTCATTAGCTTTGTACTTAAAATGAGATAGTTGAAGCATGTGCATGGTCCATGCCAAAAATTTTAAGAATCAAAGCTTAAGAGGGCAGCAAGGCTATTAATACCAAAAAAAATTGGAGACTCAATGTGGCGCACAACTAAAAGTATTGGAATACAACTTCAAATATACAAATATGGAAGCATTAAAGCAGCATCAAATATCAAAAATCACAGCAGCCCCTGACAATCTTTAAAATCATCTTCTTTAAAAACCTGCCTGAATAAAAAGGTTTGAACCTGTTGCCTGAAGGACAGCAGGGAGTGGGCCAATCTGGCTTCACCAATCTGGGCAGGGAGTTCCAGAGTTGAGGGGCAGTCACTGAGAAGGCCCTCTCTCTCGTTCTCATCAACGTGGGACCAGGAGAAGGGCTTCTTCTGAAGATGTAAGGACTCAGGAAGTTTCGTACAAGGGGATGCGATCGGTCAAATAGCCTGGACCTGAATCATCTAGGGCAGGCATCCACAAACTGTGGCCCTCCACCTGTTTGGGACTCCAACTCCCAGAAGTCCTAATGAGCTTGTTCAATTGTCAGGCATTCTGGGAGTTGAAGGCCCAAACAGCTAGAGGGCTGCAGCTTGAGGATGCCTTATTTTCTGGCTTTAAAGGTCTTAACAAGCACTTTGAACTGAATTATCAGCAAACCAGATAATTTAAAAGTTAGAAGAATCTAATTGTATATGATGGAAAAGATTTTATACTCCTTTTACTAATTCCCTGAAATGAGAGTGCTTAAAGATGTTAATAATTTATACTTCATATAGATAAATTATTAATCAGAATGTGGAACATTTGCATTAAATGCAACCACACTGTATTCACATTTACATAATCTGTGTGAAGGCTGCTGACTATACACCCAAAGAACAAGACCTGAGAAATTAAAATATTTGGTACACATTTGTTGTAGCTCCACTCCTACTCCTACTCATGAAGGCCTTTGCATAAAGCCCTTGGATTGGTTTTCATATAATTGTGTGTGAAAACCACTAGATTGCAGTCAGGGGCAATCAGGGCTCAGCTCAATTTCTTTAAATGTTGCTGACACCTAAGTGACTGCTTTGACAGTATATTCCCGCATGGCGGGTGCCTGGATTAGGTAATCTTTGTGGTATCTTTCAGCTCCATGATACTATGATGCTGATCCAAGAAAAGTGAGCAGAAGCCAGAAGATAGGATGAGAGCTGTTGGAAAAATAGTTGTTCTTTTGTAGCCTGCTGAACTTGAACTTGGTGAATTTGGCCGATGGATCTAAATCTGTTCACAGCTGATTCTTTACATCAGGCAGAGTGAGGTAGCAAATTAAAGAAAGCAAACTTTTATTTATTATGTGTTGGTAATAATAACGTATCTCCAGCACAATTTTTCAAATGAGTTAAACTTCTGGGTTCAAAGCTTTACTGGGACATCAAAAAGGCTAGCTAGTGTGGTAATGCTCTGGGCTCTGCTCTGATGAATCAAGGGTGCTCACGTTTTATAGTCAGAATATCTTGCTTGGTGAATATGTGTGCATGTGCATGTGCCTTAAGCAAATCATCTTTCAAGCTTGGAGAGCTAAGGTCAGAGCTGCCAAACATGACGGACTGTTCATTGCCAGACACAGTGCAAAGTGGTGATGTCCATCTTGAAAACAGCCCACATCTTTTCCAAGAAAATTTCCTCCTCCCAATAGTGGCTTCCTGTTCCTTTCTAACACCCAGATTTTATGAAACATGGAGTAGTAATGAATGTGAATGATTATGCAGTAAGTGCTATTAAGCCATTTATATTTGATCCAACATACAGCAATCTAAGAATAACTTCCTGTCAGTTGCTTCCCAGAAATTCACAAACTCAGCTCACAGGAGGGCTTAGGAGATTAACTTGGTCCTCCTTCTGTGTTCCCAAAGTGAACGCCTCCCCTCACAGTGGTAATGTGGAGCATGTTATTCCTAAGGCTTAAATCTGCAGGCTGTGGTGTGCAAAGCTGCAGCGGAAACCAATAATTGTGTGGCCCTGGACTTCAGACATTTCAGAAATCAGTGTGAAACCCAGCAAATAATAATATGTGCACCCGCTGATCTTCCAGCTGCCAGAAGGATAGGATAGGTAGATCCTGAAGGAGCTTAGCTTTGACTAACGTATTAGAGATTTATCCGATATTTTTGAGCTAATAGTATTTTTGAATCTTCCCATGTACCCTGGGTCCCCTTTATAAATGCTGCAGCAATTTTCTGAAAATACTTCATACATTGTTCTAAAACAAAATGGAAGCATATTTATTAGCTCTTAATCCTTCAATAAATGTCTGTTTTCTGTTATTCCTTTAAATAATAAAATGGAAGATATGAAAATGCTAGAAAATGTTATTTGAATTGGCAACTACTCTGAGTTGTCTCATTTTAGCTCACTGTCTCCTTGGTTGGTTTTAGCTGTTATTATTGCTGCTGCTGTTCTAATTGTTTTATACATCACGCAACATGTGGCAAATCAGCTCAGCCTTCTAATAATATTATCTACTAACTCATGGCTTGTGGCAGTCTTTCAGATGTCCTTTGATTATAATATCATTGGAGCCTGAAGTTGAAAACATTTCTGTATATGCCAACACAAGCATGTGTGGGTGAAAGACTGCTGGTAGTTAATATGACTTACAAAAGACTCATAGTTAAAAATGGAGGTGAGACAACAAGAAGTGAGAGAAATCTACTCCTCAGAAGGGAAATTAACTTGTGAAAGAGTCATATTGGGGGAAAGGTATCTCATTAGTCCTTCTTTCCACAATAAGCCAAAAAGAACAATACAAAATAAACACAAGATGTAATATAAAATAACAGTAATTGAACAGATAATCCATTTATTTACAGATAAACCATCCATGTCAGGTTGTTTGTTTTTCGATGATACACTGCCTCTTCCTAGTCTGTTTCTAATTGACTTCTGCATTTAGTTGCTTTTAGACTTACTGTAGCTAAAACAGAAAATATTTTTATTTATATTTTAAAAATATGAAGAATGAAAAAGTATTAAATTGATTTCAGTTTATTAATATTGGCCTCAATATCAAGATCGAGGTTACAGTTCTAATGTATGTAACTAGGAAAGGCAGAGGAGATAATAAAAATGTGGTATTGGCATTAAAAAGGTAAAGGTTTCCCTTGACATTAAGTCTTATCGTGTCCGACTCTGGGGGGTGGTGCTCATCTCAATTTCTAGGCTGAAGAGCCAGTCTTGTCCATAGACACCTCCAAGGTCATGTGGCCAGTATGACTGCATGGAGTGCCATTACCTTCCCGCAGAAGCAGTACCTATTGATCTACTTACATTTGCATGTTTTTGAACTGATAGGTTGGCCGAAGCTGGGACTAACAGTGGGAGCTCACCCCACTCCATGGATTTGAACTGCCGACCTTTCAGTCAGCAAATTCATCAGCCTTGACTACCATTCAAAATATCATAACCCATTCCTGATGGTGTCATAACAATTTGCTTGATGGCATCACAATTCAATACCATTCAATTAGGATACTATACTTGATATTAGCCAAAAAAGCCAAGAAGTGATTTTAGCGGACAATGTTTTAACTTCTCAGTTCTTGTGGGTTTTTTCGGGCTATATGGCCATGTTCTAGAGGCATTTCTCCTGAGGTTTTGCCTGCATCTATGGCAAGCATCCTCAGAGGTAATGTTTTAACTTACTAATTTTATTTATTTATGTATTTATTTATTTATTTATTTATTTCATTTTATTTATTTTATTTATTCATAGATTTTATAGGTGTCAAGTAGGATGCCTTGTAGATCGACCCCATATTACAAACAGAGGGGGTTTTTTAAGCCTTAACATTAAGACTAGAGATTTGAAACATTAAAGTATAATGTTTCAAATCTCTAGTCTTAATGTTAATGCTTAAAAAAACCCTCTGTTTGTAAACATAGCATTCATTCATTCATTCAATTAGGACCATTTGGGGAAAGACAGATGATTTTTACTGGAGAAGACATTTTTTCCTAAGCTGTTGTTCACTACTAATTTTGTGTGCATCTCAGGCAGTGTCTATGTTCTCCACTGATATTGCTTCACTTACCACCTCCAAAAATTTGTCAACTCACTTGGATTGCTCAGTTTTCCCAGAAGCCCTCAAAGACTCTATCCTCTTTTTCAGTGGGAGTGTCAGTTTCCCCTAAAAAGGACCCCAAAATGCATTACAATAGCCCCCAAATATAGCTGTTTTCCTACACCCTTCACAAATCTTTCAAACCTACCTGGTTCAGTGAAAATGACCACAAACAAACCAAACAACCCAAAGTATTATGATGTCATTTCTGGATCACCACCAATGATGTAGCTGCTGAGGGTGATGGAACAACCAATGAATCCAAACCCCGATGCATTTGCTTACTCTGTTTTGGTTACCATGAAAGCTCTTACCATTCTTCTGCCCATCTGTAACACCACAATTTGTCACTCAGACTATGTTTGATCATATCAGTCTCGTTGGGCCATTATTACTTTAGAAGCTCTTGGGCTGCCTGCAGTCCTGGGTCTGCCCACGTGGTTCCAGTCCCAGATCTAACTTTTTGACTTTCTTCCTATCCAGATGTAGACACCAGAGTCCATTTTTTAAAAAGACATCCAGTTATTTGCCTAATGAAAGGTATCCAGTTAAGTACCAGCGCCCATCACTTAGGGAAAAGGTAGCCCCAACATGCCAACTTGAGAAGTATGGTTATTGCTTTAGAAGGTAACATGTGGTCATAATTCCTTGTACATCTGTAGACAGATGGAGGAAATTATGGGTTCCCTAGCTGTTTCGGGCTAAACTCTTAAGACTTAAATTCTGATTACAAGTCACACTGAGAAATATTAAATAACCTAAATTCCTTGATTTAATTTTCAAGCAATTATGTTTGCAGAAGTGAATCCTCTATATCCCCTATTAGTACAATAGTACATGTTATATCCCCCATTAGACCATATTAGACCAGTAGAGTATCTTCATGTGCATTTCTAGAATTGATTTTTTAGACATTTTTAGCAAAATATGAAAAGTGGATGTTTTTATATATTTGTGGCATAAATCATATGTAACAAGATAGTCAAGATCAAATCAGGAAAATGCAATAAAATAATGTTCTATAGAATACGATATAGATTGTTGCCTTGAACCTAAGACAACTAAACTGGGGCTATTGTACTTTGGACATATAATGAGGTAACATAACTCACTAGAAATATTGTTATTATTTTTATTTATTTATTTATTTATTTATTTGATGCATTTGTTAACCGCCATTCTCAGCCCTTTAGGGCGACTCATGGAGGTGTACAACACATATAAAAAGGCAATTTACAAAAAGGCAATTACAACAACATCTTAACAATATAACAATTACAAAGTTACACTAAATAATCCGCTTCGTCTCATAGTAGAATCATAACCAATCTCATATTCCTTGTTCCATTCCAGTCATCTTTACCACATTGTTATAGCACTTAATTAAATGCCTTCTCGAACAGCCATGTCTTAAGGCTTTTTCGGAAGGACATAAGGGAGGGCGCCTTAATCACATCACTTAATCACATCACCTCATTATATGTCCATAATTCTAATAGCCTTTGATTATTTATTTATTAATTTTCTCCCATGGGTGGGATTCAAAATGGCAAACAATGGTTAAAACAGCAGAGATTACATGACACAAAAACTCATTTTGGCTTTAAACAAGAAGAAACATCTATATTTATATTTGGGGTTAACATGGCTTATATCAGTTAAAACCAACATATTTTTTTAAAAAAATAGCAGCATACAGTATTGCAAAGCAAATTAAACTATCATAAAATTTGAAACTACTTCAAAGAAATTTCAAATAATAACATTAAAAATGCAAGTTTAATATATTATACAAGCCCTACTTCCCTTGAAAAACCAATTCCAAAAGGTCTACTGGAATAAAAATATTTTTGCCTGTTTGCCAAAATATAGCAAGGAGATAGTCCCCTGAAAAAAAGCCAAACTAAACAAAAATGGATAATGCGTAGCAAAACAGAAGGCAATAGGAAAGGAAAAAAGACCACATTACAATTGGATAGATTCAAGCAAGAAAACCATCGTGCTGAGTTTGCAAGAGCTTAACAAGTTTGTTAATAACAGCGTGTTTTGGAAGTCTCTCTTCATAGAGTCACCATAAATTGAAACCACAATTAATTGACAGCAATTAACAACAACAAGTAGATGTTGGTGGAGAGTGAAGTCCACTCTTCCATTTTCTCCTTCAATTTAGTGAACTCTTTTTTTGTCTGATGACTAAAACTGTTTACATGTTGTTGTGTTTTTTGAAAAAAGAAAAGCATGTCCAGATATCATGTCATGTACCATATTCAAAAAACAGTGTTCTCTAAAGAACGTTTGTCATGACTTTGCTGTAAAACCGAGTTGGCTCCCTAACTAGTCTCTGAAACGTTTGACTAGGCAACATCTGAATAATCAGCTGGAATGAAAACTGGGAAGTACTGCTGATGAAATGGCAGACATCAATCATTTCAGCTTTTAACACTCTGCATGTCTGCTTCTTTTTTTCAAAAAAGAGGAAAAAATGGAAGGGAATTAGCATTTTGTTATGAGTGTCTGTCAATTTAGTGCTTAACAGTTGGTGGAAAAATGATTACCAGATGGGTGCCTTGAAGTTTTAAGAACAGGGAAGTCTGTTTGGGTATAATACTTTTGCCTTTCTCATAAGCATCTCATTTGAAATATGCTACAATGGACTGTGAAAGCATACTGGGACAGCTGCAAATATGTCAGAACCAAATATTTCTAGTTCTAGAATTTGTGTTAAAGAATTCACCTTTTCATAAAAATATTTCTCAATCTGATTTCTAAAGTATCCTGGGTCAGGAATCTTCCCAGGACTTTAGAGTTCTGATTGTCTATGTATATAACATTTATTTTACATATTAACTTTAAATTTATAATAAGCTTTTGGACTATATCATATTAACATCTTCATTAGAGTCATCCATATGTACTTAAGTAAAGTTTGCTATGATGCATCTTTATAGTCTAACAATTGTAAAAAATTGAACCTACATATGTCTTCCATGAGTGAAATATGCAGACATCTTTTTCATTTGCAGACATTGCAAAAAGGGCATATGCACTGTCATATGTCCCATGTAATATATTTCCTTCTTACAGCATTTTAAGGGTATTTATAAGCTAAGAACAGCATGAAAAGCTGTTCTCTTTAGGAAGAAGAGCAACCATTAGTGTGCTATGTCTGAGTTCAGTCTGTCAACCAATTAAATCTATTTAACTGTATATTCTCGGGCCAATAAGACTGCAATAATACCACATTGTCCAGAGTACTCCTCCGATCTATTAAACTTGCAACCTTTATTAAAAAAAGATATAAGATTAGTTTATCATGACTTATTGTTGAGAAACACATTTTGACTATGAGCAAGCACAGCATTTCCAGATGTGCCTAGGTTGTCTGTTTAAGAATCTGTTCCATAATCATCCCTGGTTTCAATATCAAGCTGACTGGTTAGTAGTTGCCTGAGTTTTCTTTTTTCTGTTGTCCATTTTGAAGAGGGGGACAAGATTTGTCCTCTTCTATTCTGGTGGGATGTTTTCTGTTCTTTCAAGAATTCTCAAAGGTTGTGGATAGTTATTCTATTTTATTATTATTATTATTATTATTATTATTATTATTATTATTATTATTATTATTCTGAGGTCCTTTCTAGACAGGCATAAATTCTGTGAGGAAACGGCATTTAAAATGTCATTTAGCTCACACCGTGGGGTGGGGTGTTGCATGGGGTGGTGGTGGTGGCGGCGACATTCCCTCCCATGCAAAAGGCTCCTGCCCTCCCTCACCCCTCTTTCTACCATTAGACAGTACAAAAATACAGAATTACCATATCTGGAGGCTGCAAAGCACTCCATTGTGCCTGGAAATGACACACCTCAGCTTTCAAGTGGGAAGGGGATAATTCCTCCTCGAAAGTCGTGTCATTTCTAGGCACAATGGAGTGCTTTGCAGCCTCCAGATATGGTAATTCTGTATTTTTGTACTGTCTAATGGTAGAAAGAGGGGTGAGGGAGGGCAGGGGGCTTTTGCATGGGAGGGAATGTCGCCGCCGCCACCACCACCCCATGCAACACCCCAGCCTCCAAACATGGTAACTCTATACTTTTATACTGTTTAAAGATAGAAAAGAGGCCGAGGGAGGCCAGGATAGTATGGAGATTGCCTCCCAGGATCATGGAAGGTGATTCTGAGACTCAATCCCCACAGGGTCCACATCTGCAAATATCCAGACCTTATTGAAAGGTTCGAATTCTTGTAAGTTTACTCTGGGTTGATCCCCATTAGCCTGTGGTGTCATTTGCCTCTTTGTCAGATTATCCTGAGGTATCACCGGTTTGGGGCCTATCTGGAAAGCCCCCGAGATTCCAACTGCAAATTGTTTTAGTACTCTCAGATGTGGTTAATAGGGCCTTGGAGATTTGAATTTGTTTAGTTTAGCTAGGTTTCCCTTTACTACCTCTGCACCTTGTGGACTGTAATCCCTTTACATCATAATTTATTCTAGTTTCATCAGTTAGGGCACTGTTTACTTTTGGTAGCAAACTAAGGCAAAGAAGGTATTGAGGAAGGTGTTGGAACAGTTTGGATTTGTGTTTGTCCCCTGTAAACATTTTACCATCTTATCTATGCATGACCTTTCTATTTTGTTATTCCTCCTCATGTTATAAACATAACAAGAATCCTGTTCTATTATTTTTAACTTTAACTTAAAATATAACATTCTCTTTTACTACAATAGACAAATAAAAATAGTAAGTTTGTATTTCTTACACTGACATTTGGTTCTGACATGCACAGATACATATATTTCTTTCATCAGCTTCAGGGGTTAAAAATTGGCAAAACATGCATGTACGAAATAGCATTTAGCTTATAACAGATGTCTGCTTGTATCCACATGGCTGAGATAGAGTGAGATTGCTGCCTCAGATAGTATACTCAGAGACAGGCAGCTAATTTAATGTGTTATTGTTGCATGTTAATGTCCACAAATGTTCTCATCTTTGAGAGGAAAAGATATCTCAAAAATATTAATCATAAAAATGTGGAATAGAAAACCCTTTAAAATGTAGAAAACCTAACATAATCTCACCCAGCTGGGAGAACACTTTTGGTTTGTTGGCCTAATGGCCTGCCTATGTGTCAAAGCATGAAATAAGTAAATACTTGCATACCTGTTGCATTGTTTATGCCAAGGAGGGAGAAAGTGATGGTTCTTCTAGGATGTGTTTATGTGTTGAAAGTATTTGGCTGGCTTTAGGTACTATGTGCCTTGACTTGGAGGTCAACCAGGCAGTGCTCTACCAAAGGGTTGCCTCGGGTTGCCGCTGCATGACCAGTAGGGATAAAGAGAAAGAGATTTGGTGAAAAAAATGTGACGTACCTTTTGCAAATTTTAACTATAACAAACATATTGAATAATGGAATTGAGCTACATGTTGATGCATCCCTTTAGCATGAAGGGCATACAGAGTCACTGGGTCTCAAAGTGCATCTACGCTCTAGAATGAATGCAGCTTGACACCACACACAGACACACACACACACACATATTAATTAGGGCATACACATACACAAAGACAACAGTTACAATTTCCACCACCACCATGATTGTTTTCTTTTATATATTAATCCTTTTTGAGACAATCCTTCTAGATTTACATACTATACAACATTTGTATTCTATTTTTATGGCCTGATCTCTAGACATATTCATAATATAATTCTTGACCCGGTTCCATCTTCCTTTAACTTCTTGCATTCTATTTTCATCACATTTTGAATCATTTAATTTTACAGCTTGACACCACTTCAATTGCTACAGCTCAATGTAATGACAGGACTTGCGATTTATCAAGTTCTTTGTTTCCAGTGTCAGTGCCTCACCAAACTACACTTCCCATTATTCCATAGCACTGAGCAATGACAGTTAAAATAATTTCAAACTGCATTAATTGTAAAGTGTATGTTTAGCCTCTGTAGTTTTAGTTGTGCCTACTTCTACATAAGCATATCTGAATCACAGTCAAAAGCACATTATAAATGCAAAAGAAGCATATCCCCACACTCTCATTTAGCTTCCTTTATCTTTCCTTTCAATAAAGGATTTTTTTTATTTCAAAGGAAAGCAATTGTGGGTAAGGCAGTTATTTTTAATCTCTTGAAGTTTCATTCTAGTGACCTGAGGCAAAAATGATTTTCCCTATTTAACTAGAAGATTAGAGCTCAGGTCTGAAATTTGCATAGCGCAAAAGGTGTAGCTCTTTGTAAGTAATATTGATCGTTTTCTGTCCTTAGGCGATTAATGAAAAAAAGAAAGAAATCGTCTGCTTTGGGATTAGCATTCAAGCAATATCTTTTAACACAACAAAGTCTAGAAATGGTATTTCTTTAATTATATTTGACTTCTGTTCCCTGGTTGTTGGCGAATCTCCTTTCCTGAAGGGGCATTATCCCTTCATTACCAACCAGCTATATGTGAATCCAAATTGTAAAGCAATGCTAGTACTTCCAAAAAGTGCTTTGTTACTTCATATGCATTTCTCATAAATTGCTACTTGTATTATATTGGGTGTACAAGTTCCTGTTTCCCACTGTTATTGCTTATAATATTAGAAGACTGCAGAAGAAAAATATCATATATTATTTTCCTGTAACCTTTAATATAACCCTTAGCAAAAGATCTGTCCCTCTGTGCTTCTACAAACTCCAGGTGGTCTGTTCGGTGTATATTTTACAGTCCACAGCTTGACACAATCATAAATACAGCACTTATCTTTAAGATTAAAAAGTGGTTAACTCAATGATTTTGTTTCCTTATTTATTGGAAGAATATGCTTACACACACACACCATTATTATACAAGGTAGGCAGGATTTGGACTGAAAAAGTCATAGTTTTGTAAGAATGATTTGAAATTGCTTTCATATAGCCCACATTAACCAATGTTCAGTGCACCACATAAGTTTGAGACCCATGTTGCAAAATACTTAGTAATTGGTACACCATTCTTGCTATTTATCTTTTTTGTGATATAAAAAAGCCAAAGACCTTTTTTCTTCAATAAAATGCATTTTGAAGCAGCTTCATATGTTAAACATTTTCAAACATTTACAAGAGTTTAATCTACCTTTTGATGTGCTTTGTTTTTAATCCCCCTGTGCAGTTATATATACAATGTGACCATCTTTTATGTCACCTTCATTTCCACCAAACACTGAATCCAGTAGAATGTTATTCAAAAATGCTAGAGCTATGTTGATATGCAGATAAGAACTCTCTCCACAGTCTACTTGCTTGAATAGGCACAGCAGCCCTGAGATCTAGTTGGCCTCCAGAGAACATTTTGCTTTCGGTGTGAAATTGCCGAGGTACTGGTACAAAAATGGAAGGTAGATATTATCTCTTGTTGTTGACTCATGCTGAGCACAAATGTCAAGGGATTATTCCAATAGTGTGGAAATGTTTCTCATTTGCTACAATCTGTTTATATGATTAAATTCAAAATGTAGCTTGCAGTAATAAAAATCATGTGGATTTTCACTAGGGAGAATCAGAACCCACAAGATAGATTTGAAAAGGTGAACCATTACTTGTAACCAGTCTCATGTTGCTAGGAGCCAAAAATTGTTTAATTGTTTATAGAAAGTTCTTTTAAGGCCATCCATACAAGAACTGACTATTATTATCTAGAGTCCTTCCCTTCCCCTTCAGGGAAGTGAAATCAATGCTCAAGAAGTTAATATATTCTTTTTAGGAACAGTTATTCCATCAGTTGTAGCTCTAGCTACCAAGACAGGATTATAAATGTCAGTTTCAATGTGCATCTGTTAGCTGAGTTTGTATGCATCTATGAGGTTTGGCATGTTTATCTGTGTTGATATTTAGAATACTCAGAATCCCATGGTTTAATGTGAAAATAAAGGAAGTTTATTCCAGCTTTCCCTTCCCAACTGTACCTTTTCAAATAAGAATGACTTCTGCCAAATCTAATATGCTGCTTTGAACGTAGAAAGGCCTTATAGATGTGAGTGTAGCTCAAACAGCAGTGTCTATGAATGTCTGGAACCGTCCTCTTTAGAAGTAATGTATTTCTTGTCCTACTTGCCTTACATAGAAATTAGTTGCTGTTTGTTGTTAAGTGCCATCACATTGATTTAGAAATCTCCAAGTAACCCCATCAACATTAGGCCTGATGAAATCTTCAAACATAGGGCCATGACTTCTCCGATTCAGTCTGTCCAGATGGATAAAGCCTTTTCTTTCATAGGACTACCACAGCATTTCTGGGCCATGTTGGACTGCTCTTAGCTAATGCTTCCTCTTTTGAGGGAAGGAGCATGGACAATTCAGAGCATTATTTTTAACTGTATTGTTCTTTTTTTACTGTTGTGTTCTTATAAAAGGTAAGCTACTTTGACTCCCAATTTTTGGAGACTGGTAAGATGATGATGATGATGATGATGATGATGATGATGATGATGATGATGATGTTATTTCAGAGGATTCCAATAAGGTTAACAGAGGTAATAAGAAATCATACTGCTGTTTTTTTTTTTTTACTTCTATTTAGTTAAAAGGCAATGCACCACACACATGAAAAAGGCTTTTGAAGATTCAGGAAACCCCCAGTTTTTGCAGATATAGAAGTATGTTAAGTTGGATGTTTTCAACATGTGACTGATAACTGATAATATTCTTTGCAACAAAGCCTCATGGTATACACCTACACATATATGCACAAATCTAATCTAAGAAATGGAGAAAAATACCATTGAGAGGAATACAGAAAGAATTCTAGTAGGCATAGATCAGAAACACTGGCATATTATAGTACATATGTGTAAGCCACTGGGTAACATTGCAGAGAATTCAATAATTACAAGTCAAATAGTATTATCCTGGACTTTACATTTTTCACGTGGTTCAGGTGTTGCAATTTCAGTGTTAGCCAATTCATTCTGTGCTATTTCTATGCAATTTCTGCTCTGCATGGTTGAAATTGAAGCTAGACATCCTGAATGCTGGTCTGGATGTATTACTGGAATTGTTGGAATTCTTTCGTAGGTAGCTTGACAGCTTTGATGTCTTGATTCATTGCTATTTTTAAACTCTTGTCTTAGTTTTAATACAAATGTCTTCAATCAAACAGCTGTAGTTGAAGACCACTTGTGCCATCAGGTTATCAGAGTAATGTTGTTTCCTAAGTCATACCCTATCTGCCAAACATCCTAGTTCGAAATAAATCAAAAGCATGTACTGTGTATTACTGATGCTTCCTTTCTATTTATTGGTTGAAGTTATAATGTTCATCACAACATCTTTGGAACACTAATTTGTGTGGAGCTATCTTAAAGATGAGAAATGCTTCCTGTGAGGTCTGTAGTTAATGTGTGAGAAAGTTACCTCATTGTCTTGCTCGAGGGCACTGGTTCTCAACCCGTGAGTCCCCAGATGTTTTGGCCTTCGACTCGCAGAAATCCTAACAGTTGGTAAATTGGCTGGGATTTCTGGGAGTTGTAGGCTAAAACACCTGAGGACCCACAGATTGAGAACCACTGCTCTAGGGGCTGCATACTTCAGAAATTCTACTGGTGGTCACTGTGTTGTACACATGGATGCCTTTCGATGGTTCTTTCCATTATTCATGAAAGGCAAGGCAGCCTATGTTGTAGTTCATCCCATGGTTGTGGCTGATATCGATGTAAATGGGGAAGTGGATCATGGGAACTCTGAGCCTGTGAGCCAACATGAGATTTTAAAAACCAATTGCCAGGAGTTATTTAAGGTTACAATAAGAGCAGCCCATGCTGTGATTGCTAGAGGATGGAAAGACAAATCAAAATGGACTTTAAGTAATTGGAATGATTATATGTATGATCAAGTGACATTACGGGAATTATGACTAAGCAAGCACCAAGAATGCACAAAGAAAATGTCATTACAAATAGATGGAAGGTGTACTTCAACTGGGTGAAAAATGGAGGAGCCAACGATCACATCAAAGAAAAAATACAAAGACTTTACCAGTGGCTGGATCTGCAAGATTAGTAGAAATATACTGTGGTTGAGGAGGGGGAGAGAAAGAGGGAGGATGGGAAAAATGTAATCTACACCAGTGTAAATTACCATATGTCTTTAATATTTGTTGAATTACTCAGGATTTATATGTGTAACACTTGGGATTTGGCTTGTTGATTTGTGTTTATAGCATAATAAAAACTTAAAAAAACATGAGATTTTAAGTCCTGAAAATGATCAGTCTGCGTCTCAAGCAGTTAGTGAAGGTCACATTCCAGAGAGGTGCCAAGATGTTGCAGAAGAGTCGTTCTCTAGGGAAATCCCAGGTGGAGAGAATAATGAGTTGCAAGATAATGAGCTGGTTAATAGGAGACTCAGTTTTCATAAACTTTGTGCTACTCAACAGAATCTTCAAAGGTCACAGTGCTTGTTAGAGAAGAGACCCCTATCAGGAAGTCATGTTAGGAGGCATGAGTTCATGTGTTTATTTGAGAGGCTGGGATGATTTTCCAGCCAGTCTGGTTAACATTGGTAAATAAGGCAACCATTCTTGCCAAGTCCTAGCCAAGCTTTCTGGGGGAATTCTAGTTTCATGTCTTTGCTCCTGTTTCATGCTTTCAAGTTTGAAGGATTGTTCCTTGATTTTTGTATTGGATTTTATGCCGCCTTGTATTTCCTGATTTTCTTGCATTCCTGTGCTAGATGTCCTGTTGCTTTGGGATTTTGGATTACTCTTGTACCTTGAACCTTGTGGACTATTGTACACATATAGACTTTTAAATTTTTACTGTTTTGCTGAAGTACTTTTAACATAATCTTCAATAAACTGCTTTGCTGATTTTATTTGGATTGGAATGTGGTGGTTAAGTACAGAGGTGTTTCCTGGCCTGAAGTGCAACAGCCTATATAATTTTTTCTTGTTGTCGTTAAAAAATCTTCATCTGTCTTAAAACTCATCCATATAAGTGAAATAATTTGAACTTGCCTCAGTATAGATACAATCAAAACAGGTATTACTGGATTCACAGTGAATCTACTTTTTCCTAAAACATTAGGGCTTAATTCCATTTTTTAAAGATAACTCGTTTACTCTCAAAAATTTTCCAGAAAAATCAGGATTTAGCAGATATGTATCCATTGCTCCATGTTAGATTGGGGTCCTATCACTAGGTGGTCCAATGGGAGGATGGCATAAATTGGCTAGAGGTCGCCTATCCATTCTTGCCAGAGAAACATAACTACTCTTCTCTTTGTTTTCTTCAAACATTACTGGAAAGTGTGATTTCTTCTCTATTTTTTGTTTGAGTATGGCTACTAAGGCAAACACCCACTTGTTGGGTACTGTATACCTTTGTTATCCTCAAATGCCATTTTTTTGTATTGGCATTTATATGTGAACATCTACTTTCCAGGCACAGGCATCCTGAGTCCCTTTCAGGAGAGGGGGCAGTATATAAATAAAGTTTAATAATAATAGTATTGCATGTGGGTGGGACAACAAAAGCTATTGGTACATTGGAATTAAAGTGGATGTACATGTATGCACAAGGGGGGGGGGGTAGAAATAAATAAAAAGAATCACTCAGTGTGACCACATGACTGAAAATCTGATACAGCAAGAATATGGGAAAAATAGGGAACACCCCTTTTGGTCCGAATTGACTTCTGCCAATGAAATATTGTGAGCCAATACAAATTTTAGTTTGGATTAAAACAGATATAACACTAAGAGGAGTCAAACCTGTACAGGATACTTCACACAGAAGCTGGGAATATAGCCCATTTGTAGATTCCACTCTACATTTTTGCTTGGAAAATTAGAACACATTCTTAGAGATCGTGCTCTAGTTAGGGACTCCTACCCTTTTCCTTTTCCCCTCAAGTGGCTTCCAAACTTGGTTCCTCAGATGTTGTTAGGCCATTGTTCCCAGAATCCTTGGGCATCCAGGTTGGAGAACCTCTATTTTAAAATTTAAAATAAAGTCTGCATATTTTGTGCTATGCTATAAAGTCTTCCAGTCAGAGAAGCTTTCAATGGCTATGATAAGATAGTATTTAACCATATAACATTGTATATTCCATGTTGACATGATAAATACACCCTTTTTTCAGGATATGTTATAAATAGATGTGTGCAATCATATGTGTGTTTTTATTTCAAAGTATTGATATCAGTTGTATATCCTTGAAATTACAATCAAAAAGGTAGATTTTTCCTTTGTACTGTGATAGTTTATGGCACTCCTCATGCATTAGTTCACAAACAAAAAATGAGATTTTGTGTTTTTATTTTTATTTTTTTAATACTTAGCATGATTATTAAATCATATTAAACTGGAAATGACCATACTGTCACAGTAGAAAGAATCTTGCTGTATGGATGAGTGAAATCAATTTGTTGGCTTGGGGAATTAAAGTTCGCTTCGAAGTGCCATAAATCTTCATGATGTATCTGAAGGCTTTAAGTTTTAGCATTTGGATATTAAATTTAGTTGAAAGATTTGTTTTTTAAACCAATCTCATGTAGTTAAATAGCTTTACAATGTGCCTTGTACTGCACAAGTTTATACATAAAAGTTGTTCCTTCTAATATAAGCTATAACATTCACTGCTTCAACATGCTTCTTGATTTACAAACACAAAGAAAATTAATTTACCAAAAGTAGTTTGAAACTCTTAACTAAGTGTTATTTTTGATAGTATTATTTTAAACTTGCTGGTGCATTGAATTATCTCTACAGCTTGCGTGTATTTCAATGTGTCCGTGGTTTTCTCAACATTTTCTTTAACTAGTCTTTTGAAAAGGATTGTTTAGAGCTTTCCAAACATAAACTTGGAAGTAAAGACTAACCAAAACACCAAAAACAAAACAGATCATTTATGCTAATGTTCCTAGAATCATATAGTTTAAAAAGACCACAAGGGACATTCAGTCCAATCCCCTGTCGTGCAGGAACACATAGTCAAAGCACACCTGACAGATAGCCACCCAGACTCTTTCAGGAGTGCTTTGACTATGGACTTCATCGCACAGGATAAGTCAAACTTTTGGAAGAGTAAGTTTCCCCATAAGCTTCGTCATATTACATTTTGAAATTAAATGGAAGATTTTTGTACCTCAATCACGTCTAATCCTTCTCTTCACTTTTTAAAAGATATATCCATTTGATCTGCCGTCACACAGTAAAGACTTGTTTCCTCCTCTGCCCCTCTCCTGTTTTCTTTTTCTTTTTTGAAAAACTTCTCTCTTTAATCTCGGGAGCTCAATTTACAGCCCAAAAAACTCACAACAACATATATAGAAGGGTTATTCTTATGATTTTTCAGGAGGAAGCAGGAAAATGAAGCTTTGGCTCTCTTAAATCTCTCTCTTCTATCCTTTTGATAGGTAAAACAAAAGCCTGGCAACACAGCAGGAATTTCAGAGAGGCAATAGTTCAAAACAACTTTTATGACCAACACAGGAAGAGGGGAGAGTGTTGAAAGAGTGAGCATGCTAAAGTTATAGAGACACTAGAAGAAGCACATGATCTGCATACTTTCTATTTTCTCCTGAATGTTTTGAATATCTTGTTTGCTATGCCCCCTTAGTCCTAAAACAGTAATGGAGACAGAAAAGAATTGATTCTGCCCATCTCGGCTTCTCCCTCCATGACAACATCATTGTTTTATTTACAAACAAGCAAGGGGAGATTCCTGTCAGATGTTAAATTGGATGTTTTTACATGTCTCTACACTGGGAATTGAGGAATAACTCATTTGCCAATCTACTTGGGAATCGTGAGGAAAACACACACTTCAGAAATGGGAAGATACCTCTACCCCATATTTGAAGCTGTTGTCATGTGAATGGCACAATCTATGGCAGTTTCTTAAGTGTTTAGAAATGTTTATTTAATGGTGTGTGATGAAATCTATGTGTTCCTACATGGCAGGGGATTGGACTGGATGTTCATTGTGGTCTCTTTTAATTCTATGATTCTAGGAAGAAGAGTCCTCCATGCTGCAAGGCATCATATTCCAAATATCTCTTACTACCTGCCAAACATCTCTTACTACCATGAAGTTCTTCCTAATGGTTAGGTGTAATCTGTTTTCCTGCAATTTGAATCAATTGCTTCATGCCCTAGTTTATAGAGGAGCAGAAAACAGAATATGACAGCCTTTAAAATATTTAAAATGGAATATCTTGTTCCCTCTTAATTTTGTCTTCTTCAAGCTAAACATACTCGGCTCCCTAAGCCACTCCTCATAGGGCCTGGCTTTGAAAGCTTTTACTATTTTGGTTGCCTTTCTCTGGTCATGTTCCAACTTGCCAATATATTTCCTGAATTGTAGCATCCAGAACTGGACACAGTATTACAAATGAGGTCTGACATAGAAGGTTCCTCTCTGAGCCAGATAAAAAAGTTGGCATAGATCAGCAAGACCACCATCTTGTAGAGGATGGTAATAGAAGGGAAGATGAAGGATGACTCCCTGGATTGTTCACGGTCCTGTTAGTTCATACACTGCTTCTGTAGTTCCCAAATATGGATCATCAAATGTTGGATTTCACTTAATAGAATCCCAGACCATAGGCCGTGCGCATTAGAGCTTGGGGGGAGGGAACAAATTTTGGCACTACTACACCACTTCCTCTGTGAGTCTACAGCTACAGATGTGCTCTAGCTGGGGCTATATTAGCATCTGTAAGAAGTGCCTATATTGTCTTAGTCATTTTAGTCGCTTCAGGTCAGTTCATCAAGATGCTAACGGCTCTTTTCTAAGGTCTAAAGTAGCTAATTTTCTCCTTGGTTGGCACTACATAATGAAAATTCAGGATGATGTGGTTTCAATGATGCACAGAGTCAATGAGCTACCTTATCTGTGGCAGTACTATCAAAAGAAGATGTGTGGCCATGAATGACAGTTTGGAGATGATTAGTTTCAGCACATAAATTATAGATAACAAAAATTCCTCATTGCCATGAAGCTTCTTCAATTTAAAACTTTTCATCAGAATACTGATAGTAATGAACTTATCTATAGATCCCCATGAAACTTCTCTTCTTTCTCAGAAGCTACAGATCCTGCTGGTCAAGGGAATCAGCTTAATCCTTCAGGATCAACCGATTTAGTTAATACCGTATCTTTGCCTGAAAAGAAGAAATTATGGCAGAGTAGACATTGTTCCAAAGTTCTTCCTAGGGATCAGTAACTGATTGAACTTTGCATCATAACAGCTGGATCTATTAATTTCTCATATTGTGGGGTTGATAGCTGTGTAATTATGACAGCAACCACAAGTTTTGGTTTCAGGAGGCTTTCCGAGAATGTCACTGTATGTAATTGAGTTTGCCTGTGATCCCAGCGCCTTTCTTAGAAGAGGATGAGTTCTCTCAAATGGTTATCCTTTAAGACTGATGCGATAAATACGGTATTTCAGCATTCATGTCCAGACAGTGGCAGTTATTAAATGGCATGGCTGATGCACTAAAGACAAATTAAGTTTCTTGTAAAGCTATCTTATTTTAATCTTTGTACAGCACCTTTCAGTTTTAGATGAAATGATAAGGTTGACAGTAAGAGCAATCTTCTATTCTACACAGAGATATTTGGAGTGAGCATGGGTCCTATTTTACTGAAGATAGTCTTCTACTTCAATGGCTCTCAGAGGACAGTCCTTAGTTTGAAGAACTGTCTGTCTCATTCCTTGAACACCAACCACCACTTCTGTCATATTTGATCTACAGTTCTCTAACCATGGATGAAAAATAAGCGATGAAAATGCAATTTTTTTCTGTTCTTCTTGTACAGAATAATCACATAGCTTTGTGCAAAAACACACACAGGAATTTTGCACACAATCCTGAACAGTGAATAGTCTTCAAAACTATACAATTGTTAACATTATTTGTGGGTTTATTTCAGAACAACTTTAACAAAGAATTGCACTTTTGCCCTGAATGATTATATGCCTTTGACTTCCAATCTTCCTTCATTTATGTATAGGACTTTAGGTAGGATTCTCTTAGGATAGTTTGTTTATACCTCAGCTCTATTTTCCACATGAACTATATTCTTTCTAATATAACATGCCTCCTTTTGGGGAATGTATTTCTCCTTTTGGAAAAATCACAAAACTTTTTGGAAACATCACAAAATTTTTCCATATAGAAATGAATACTTCAATGGAAAAATATTAATTTGTGCGAAGAAAGTGCTGTTTTCTACACAGAAAATGCTAGATTTTTTATACAAAATGCTATAATGCATTAAAATATAATTTGTATCAGCCAAAAATGCAATTTTGTTGCAGAAAAATTGTTTTTCTGTTCAAAACAATCACATGCAAGTTTTTTTGTAGAATAAGTGCTGAATTGTCGGAAATCTTGCAAAACTTGCCACACTTAGATTTTCTTACCGCACTTAGAAAATATCTAAAATTATTTATTACTATTTTCAAGAAAAATTATAGTGAAGAATTATATCCCTAAACAGTATATGTTAATATTTCAATTGACATGGCTTGTGATATGCTTATTGTATGTTTTTCATCTCTCTATGACTCGATGTGTCTCTCTATCTTTCATTCTATTTTTTTCAAATAAATAAATTGTTGCTGATTCATTTTCTGCTTGCTTTATTTTCAGGTGTTCAGTGAAATGAAATTATAAATGTTTTCCTGAACAATGCTTCAGAAAGGGAGATAATAGTGTTCACATAAACTAATGTATCTTCTTGAAGCCCTTTGGACAAACATCATCCACTGAGAATGTCTGCAAATTTATGCCCATTTATCTGTTGCTACTAGAAACTCAGGGATGAGAATTTTTTAGCAAATGAGCAGAGTGGAAGTCAAGGTGCACCAGCTAAAATCTATTATTTGTCTTCAAGAAAACATGTGGATGACCCCCAAAGTGTCAACCCTCAAGGCAGAGTGCAGAGATCCAGCCTTAACTCAGGCACTACATAAATAGTATGTTTTGTATGTGATTCCTCTCAGGAAATTGGGGGGGGGGGGGCATAGTAATTCAGCAGTGTAGAAGAAATCCTGCTTGACCCTTAAGAAAGAGAGGAGGATACAAAGCTCATGCTGCTCTGTATAAAGTATTACATTTTAAAAATGTTGCTAATAGCAACTTTAGTTTAAGAATAATAGCAAAATATATGAAATACAGAATATTTTTCTAAAGCAAATGTAGTGACTGCCTGTATTCAATAGGGGTGTTTGTGTGTGTCAGTACTCTCTATACAAAGTACCTTTCCTTAGTTTGGCTTGATTTGTTTTGTTCTTCCCTGATTTTCTGTTAAAAAAAAAACAAAAAACAAAAGCAGACTAGGAATATGTCAGTAAATTGGTGAAGTCATTCCCTCTACTTAGTTTTTTTACTGTTAATCTGGACTTACTTAAAAAAGAGTACTAGGAATGAGAAATGTTCCTGGTTTGTGGATAGAGAAATGGCAGTAGTGCAGAAAGTAATGGTCGTTCATGAAAAAGGTATGGGAATTGATGCATTCCTTTTTGTATCATTGAATATGGTAAACGGGAGCTCCCCTCCCTTACTAGTTGAATATTTTTCTTCAGATTGTCCCAAGACACAGATTTGCTGAAACCTGCCAATACAAAACTGCCTACAGTCAAATCCAGAATTTCTCCCGTATTCACAGAAGGAATGTCATTGAAGTCGAGTGCTTAAAAGAAAATCAGATGGAAAGATTATACCTTTTGTTTGCCTCAGGAAGGAATTGAAGAAGGCTTTAAACCTGAATCTTAGTTAATGCCAACATTTTATTTTATCTTTCCAAAGGGAAAGAAATCTAATGCCTTATTGCCAGTCTAGAGTTAACATGAATCTTAATATATATTATGTCAAATAAGTCACACCTTGATTAAACAATTGCAGAATATGTATTTTCTGTCTTTTAATGTTGTCACAGATCCAAGTGTATAGGAGAGGTTGGCACAAAAAACAGGTCGAACATCCCTTATCTGGAATTCCAAAATCCAGAATACTTCAAAATCTCAAATTGTCAGCCTAGGTGATTTGGGCACCCTTCCAGACAGATTATCCCAGATTATCTGACAGTGTGGACCCATATAATCCAGTTTAAAACAGAAAACCTGAGATCATATCCTGGGATATAGGGCCTGTCTGAAAGGCCCTGAGAGATCAACATATGGCTTTGTGGTGGCTCAACATACACAAACTTTGTTTCATGCATGCTATTAAAACTGTTATATGAAATTGTCTTCCAAATTATTTGTATATGAAACAGAAATGAATTTGTGTTTGAACTTGGGTTCCATCTCCAAGATACCTTGTTATGTACATATGTACATGTATTCCACAATCCCAAAAACCCCCAAACCAGTTCTGTTCCCAAGCAGTTTGGATAAGAGATGCTCAACCTCTAATATGTTGCATAAGTTGGCTGTGTCAGTATAGAAGCTTCCTGCATGTTTGGTATAGAACAGGAATTAATTTGATTGTGTCATTGGTCCAAAATATTTGAATACTTGAACAAAAAATACAAGATTAAAAATAAAATAAAACCTCCTATTTATTTTATAAGTTACAAAAATATAAATCCAATTGTCTGTTCCATTATGAGTAGAGGGATAGGATCAACCTAAAATTGCACTGGCAGTTGCTGGACTCTGTCATGGTAATTGGAAAAATCCGCTTATTGGTTCAGGACAAGTACCAAAACTAACTTGTGGTGGGACTATTGACTTCATCTAAATGCAATTGGCTTAGGAATGTGAGAAATTTTCTCTTCATATTGTGCTTTATATTTCTAAATATAAAGGTAACTTCATATCATAATGGCTTTCAACACAATATGGTTTCAAAGATGCATTGTGAGAATGAAGAGGTCAGGCAAGTTAAGATGATACTTGTACCATTTCACTATATGAAAATTTTCCTAATTGATATTTTTTTTTCTTATGAGCTTAATGGGCATGTCAGAAAAAGACCAGGAAATTAAGTGGTCTGTCAACTCCTCTGCTTGCTCGCTTGGAAATGGTTTATAGTGGAAGCATCTCTTGGCCAAAGGGGGGAAAGCAGTGCAAACACATTTGCGGAAACATGCTCACATGCTCTTCTCTTTTGTCAGTGTATCAGGCACAGTGGAATCATTACATGTGTTTCTGTTGTTTGGAGCTCTGCAGGGTCACGACACATCCTTCAAATCTTTTTTTTTATTTTCCTGATCGATGGAGATGCAGCCACAGTGGAGTGTAAAATGATATTCATGTATCTTTTGCCAAGAAAGAGAGGGAGATGTGAGGAAGGAGCTTTTGTGATAAGAGAGAAATCAGAACAAGATTGCTTTTGATAAAAGATTGATGAAGAGGCGTTCAGAGCTTGCAGGAGAAAACATTTTTGAAAACAATTGATGTCAGGAGCTTTGATAAGACATGCAAAAAAATTCATTTTAATATTTATTGCCTCTTTGGAAATTGATAGGCAGCTGCTGCATGATGAGGTCACAAAAGGGGAGATTGGTTCAGGGAAATTCATTATTTCTGTCCATTGTTTTCACTGTTTTGATATTAGATAGTCCTCCCACCCCCCATATTATTTTTCTAATGTAATTTTCTGTCACTCATAAAATAGTGGGACACATTCCTAATGCTTAAGGGGAGCATTGCAATAAAAAAAATTGAAAGTAAGCCCAGCTAATATGTAGTACACTTCACAGTCTATGATATGCTTTGTATTAACCATAATTTAGAAATCAAACTGTGGATTAAGTTTCAGAACAACAGATAGTGACTTACAGTAGCAATGGACAGATCTTTCTTAGTCTGATCACATGGAAATTAAGAGAGCCATTGCAGAGTGTGAAGACGAGGAGCTAATCTTTTGCAATTCTTTTTTTTTTTATTGTCCTGCGATATTTAAGGCATGCTCACTTTTTCAGGGCTAAATAAACTGTTGGGATTTCTTAAAAAAAAAAAACCAACTCAGAAAAAGAGTGACTCCAGTGGTTTGTAAAGCTTTCATGTAAAAACCCAATAGTCTTGTTTTGCATTCCAGATTCTGAAATAATTCAGAATCTTGTTTATTATGAGCTGGAAGAATTCATATTTAAACCACCTTATTTCTGAACTGCTGGAGCATTGCTAGTTTAAAGATATGAGCAACCAGAGCTCATCCACTTCCCTCTCTGTCTAGCAAGGACCTCTAAAGCTGAATCAAGAGCCCCATCTGGTTTACCACTTTTCTAAAACAGTTATCTGTATTCCCTAAACTAGGATTTCATGAACCAATTTCAAGCTGCATTTTTTGATTCTGGTGTCTTGGCTTAACCATCCATTTCAATGAATCTGCTGAGGAACCTCTCAGTTACTGATATAGACATCCAACATATATTCTCAGATCCTCACTCTGGGGCTCTCCAGATGTGTTGAGCTACAACTCCCATCATTCTAAGCTGGTTTGATTGGGAATATGCCAGACTGTTGACTAGTCATTCTGATACATACAGAGCCCTCAGACAATTCCAACAGATAATGTACCTTAGGACTCTTCAATTGTTGAAGTGTCCCTAGAGTTAAATTCCGAAGGAATCTGGGACAATATTCAAAAAATAAGTCCAAAACTTGAGCTTGTGCAGTCTAACACAACTGTTTTTCATTTGGTGACATCTCCCGTATTAATTAACTTCTCCTGGAAATTAACGAGACCTTTTTTAAAACGCTACTTTAGATATGATTATATTTATTCTGAATTCGAGCATTTAGTCACACTATAAATATTCCTACAAAACATGTTTAACGAAATCCATGTATATACACCAACAAAATCAACAAAAGACCAGCTCACAGACATTTTTTTAAAATTATTCTCAAACCAAAGTCTGGTCTGTTTTAGAAAGTTGCTTGATAAAGTTGCAAAGAAGTCTGCCAAAGATGTAACAGGCATTCCACACAAGGGCAATGGGTAAACAGGCTCACTCTTGCACTTTTAGTATTGATAGTCTATTCCAGCTCTGTGTTTCTATCATTCTTCTGTCTGATGCCTTGTTAATTCCTTGAAGCTAATTGCATCTCAGAAGAATGACAGGATATCAATTAATTTAAATTAACAAATATAAAATAACAACGGAGATCTGAAGGTGTTTCATATGGGACACCTTTCATGGGTTAAGCCAGCTCAACCTTTCTCCATCACCAGTCCCTATCCTATCCTGTTCCTTTTCTTTGTCCTGATTCTGTATTTGCAGGCCTTTCTGAATTTGCCTTTTTGACTATCCATCTCTTGCTCCTGCAGTTTATTATTTGAATTTAAATTCATTATGTGTCTCTATGTTTTATTTCTAAAACCTCTGAACAATTGTGGGAATTTGCTCTTATGTCTAGGGACTACCTTTGTATACATCTCTAGTGCTAAATATCATAATTTTTTCCCTCACTGATAGGATGCAGATGGCTGAAAGAGGATATATAAAGAGGTCTATTTTATGACTTTTATGATAAGAGTCAGCATGGAATCTGAAATTTAGTCTGAGATATCAGGGTTTGAATACTTGCTCAGTCACAGAAACCCACTGGATTACTTTGGGCAAGTCATACTCTCTCAGTATCAGAGGAAGGCATTTCCAGACGCCATCTGAACACATCTTACCAATCAAACCCTATGATAGGTAGGCCAAGTTGCAGAACAAAACCTGGAGGCATATAAAAAACATTTTATGGTACCACTGAGCAAGTGATATAGAGAAATCTCAGCAGCTTTTTTGTGATATTTTTGACTCATAAAGGACTAGATGAATTCAATAATAACATTATAAGAATGTGAGAGGATTCTGATTCAGTATCTTACATGATTACTGTTCTCATCCAGCACTTTGAATACATTGACTCAAATAATTCAGTGTGCCATGAGCACATACTATTCATAAGAAGATTCATATGGCAGGAACCAACTCAAGGACCAGTTTTATGGACGTGCACATCTATCTCTAGCAGAGGACACTCATTAGATCCCTTTTCAAATTAAATTATGCCTGTTTATTAATTATAATGATCGCATCCTTTTCAAATAAATTGTATTAGTAAAAAATGAGGTCAAAGTCTTACTGTCAAATACGGAACTTGTAGGTTACATATTCTAGTTCTTGGGCTAAGACATTGCTTCCAACAACAAACATATAATTATTGTATGTGCTGATTATAACAGAGCACATCTACATGAAGGAAATTAATCTGGAATATTTGTTCCTTAGAGATGCCTCAAATCCATTAAGTACCTGCTATATCCCGGACTCTCTCATAGTGGTGGATAACTATTGGTTTTGCAGGATAAGCAGTTTTAAGATACTTTTACAGCATATGTGGCTTCATCAAATGGTAGAAGGGGACTATTGTTTGTCTCATTTCCTGCCTGTTTTTCTTTTGTAGTAAAATGGGAATTTATTTTGTACCACCAGCCAAATTTTTGTAGCGTGTGGATTTTTTAAAAGAAACTGTTGAGTTACTTTTGAGAAAGAGGAAAGTACAACTTTTGGGGGGAAGAGGAAAAAAGAAATATAGAAGCAACTGTTTTTTAGGCTTGGAACCAGAACTGTAGCTATGCACATTTAAAAAGAACTTTCTTGGGTAAATTGCAATTGCAAGAATGGATAGTATATCCCATGCAGTATTCAAAAATGCACGGCCTGGTGACTAGGTTTATGGCTTTCCTTTTTATGTATTAACTCCTGTAGTTAATATGTTTAGATGATTTAAGTTCTTTGGGGACATATAGTAACAAAATAAAAGTGATAGTTGTGTTCAATCAAAATCACAAAGGAAACTGCCTTGATGAAGACAGCATACATCATAGCAATGCAACTGCATTCATTTTTAATTTAGTCCTATAAAACTGTCATTGATTGGTGGCCTTCTGTGTAAATATTGAAATGAGTTAGTGCCTTATGGGCTCCTCTGTGGTATACAGTGCCGAGACTACTATAGGGTTGGGAGAGAGAGAATAATAAGTTGGCTAACTCTGCTGATAGGTTTCATGTGAATTTAGTACTCATTTTACAGTTGTTCTGTTCCTTTTAGTATCAGCTTGATAAGTTGTTAATGTCATTGTCAAAATACTAATAGCTGCCATCATTCTTTGAATCTAGTGGCAGAATGGGGTGGATGGTTGGTCTTAGCAGAAGCTAACATAAATTAAGCAAGCTCCATTTTAAAGCTGGAAACGATTCTAAATGTTCTCAGTATAAAATTCTTCCTTGTGCAAATGTTATTTTTGTTCCAGTTGGAATGCTATCACAATTTGCTCAGGCTTTCTATACATGGTAATATTCCAACAGGAAGAAATGGAAGGAGAGCATTGTTCAGGATTCATAATGAAAACAGTGACTTTGCCTTTTAAAAATGCACATGGACCAAATGTAACCATATTAGGTTTTGAACATGGAGCCCAAGGTCCAGGTTTCTGAGCAGCCAGTACCTTACATGACTGATTGGTGTACTGATAAAAATGAAAACTTAATCCAAACTATCATACATTTTTGCAAGAAGCAATAAAACGGATAACTGTAAAGGCTTGATTATTATAGAGAGGTTTTGATGCAGACCAGGGAAATGGGTCCCTGCTGGCCAAGCAATTACCCACTGCTGATGTTACCTACATCCAGAGGTATGTACTCTTTAAGAGAACAGTTAATGAGGATGGGACTCAACAGGCCTTTTGAAGTGCAGTCTGAGTGAAGCTAGAGACAGGGATAATGTTAAGTGGGGCTTGGAAGTTCTGATTTTGTCTGTGGCTGTCTTTATTCTCTACTGATTTGTCATATCAGTTGAGAGACCATGCTGTGCTTGCAGAGAATTAACTCTGGGAAAGTACATGCCACTTTCAATTGCCAATTTGATAGTTATTACAAAGAAACATAGAGACATTTGAGGGGATTTATTTGTGATTTTTAGCAAAAAAAAAATGAAAATCATGCATGCATAGTTGTGTGGTTTGGAGGCTGATGGAATAGGGTTTTAGAGTCAACAAAAGTGGGTTCTGGGGGCCACACATGATTTATGAGCCACGCTTTGTCCTGCTGATTTATATAGTTTTTAAAAGATTATCGTAATAATGGGGAAAGGAATATGGAAGATGAGGAACAGGAAACAAGGAGAAACAGAGGTTATGGAATCTTCTGAAATGCTTTTTAAATCTGTGACAAAGAGGAGGAAATGTCAGTATCAAGAGGCAATAAATTCTAGGCAGCAGGCCAAGCAACAGTAAGGAATATAAGCAGTAACTTGAGTTTCAGCCAAGATGGAAATGTGGGCAGAGCAAAGATGACAACAGAACAAATAAAGAGAAAGAGTTGTGGAAATGTATTGTGAATTGAATTTCTGAACTGGAAAGGAGTTCTGGTTGAGGTGAAGTGAGACAAACCAAGTTCAGGTACTGCCAGTTGGGTATATTTGTTATCTCCAGTAAATGATTATCTCATTACAAAGGCAGTCATCAGCAGAAAATCAGAAGAGCAGCACATGTATCTAATGAGCAGCATTCGTGCAAAACCTTTGTAATCTGTTACCCTCAGCATTGTGCAGTAGATTAGGGGTTTTTAGCTCATTTTGTTCATTTATCACTATTAATCCCATCGTTCATGATACTGCAAGGGTGAACAATTATGCCAGTGTGAATGCTGAACGAAGGGCATTTCAAGCTTGTCAGGATCAAGGGCAGATTTTTTTAGGGCAACAACTGTGAATTCCAGACCGTGTAGTCTCCAAAGTCATCACAAAGGCAAAGGACAAATTCTGAGCAAATGTTTTTATGATCATCCAGCTTCTCTTCCCATTACATTAAATGGTTCTGACAATCTCCTGACAGGAGTAGGTTAAAGCTTATTTTCTTCACAAATTACATGACAGGACCAGGAAAGATAGCATGTTGTTGCATGTCATTGCTGATTGATGGTGACCCTATCAGGGGGTTTTCTAAGACTGAGAGTGTGTGACTTGCCCAGTGGGTTTTCATAATCAAGAAGGAAATCGAACCCAGGTTTCCAGATTCATAGTATATGGCTTCAATAAGTACTGATAGCACGTAATGGGTATGTATTTGGCTTCTCAATTACTCAGGGTCAGCTTAAATATTTATTTATTTATTTATTTATTTATTTACTGTCCTTGTATACCGCCATTTCTCAGCCTAACTGGCGACTCAACGCGGTTTACAACAGAATATACAGTACACAGTATACAATTAAAACCATAAAAAACATAATACACAATATTTCACATAAATCACAATCCAATACATCTCCTAACTAAAATCGTGGTCCAATTGCATCATCCATATTACCAATCCGTAGTCGGCACATTCATTGCACTGAATTAACCAAATGCCTGCTTGAACATCCAAGTTTTTAATCTTTTTCGGAATACCATCAGCGAGGAGGCTGATCTTATCTCCATGGGAAGGGCGTTCCAGAGCCGAGAACGAAATACCCTTTTTGTTCTTTTTCCAGTCAAAGTCTAGTATACATTCCTTCTGTCCTTTGAATGGATGGTAAAGTAAGAATGTCCCTTTTAAGCCCAAAAGTCCCATCTCCTAGGGAGTTTGTAGTGGTTAGTCCTTAAGCTCAGCTGGATATGTTTAGCTTGGAGAAAAGAAGGCTGAGGGAGGACATGATAGTCATGTTTCAACATTTGAAAAGATGTCAAATTGAGAATGTGGCAAGCTTATTTTCTGCTCCTCTGGAGATATATTTAGTTTGGAGAAAAGAAGGCTGAGGGAGGACATGATAGTCATGTTTCAATATTTGAAAGGATGTCAAATCGAATCCAGGTTTTCAGATTCATAGTATAGTGTTGAAACCAGCACACAGCATGCTGGCTTCAATAAGTACTGATAACAAGTAATGGGTTTTTATTTGGATTCTCTTTTCAATTGCTCAGGGTCAGCTTAAATACCCTTTTCGTTCTTTTTGCAGTCAAAGTCTAGTATACATTCCTTCTGTCCTTTGAAAGGATGGTAAAGTAAGAATGTCCCTTTTAAGCCCAAAAGTCCCATCTCCTAGGGAGTTTCTAGTGGTTAGTCCTTAAGCTCAGCTGGATATGTTTAGCTTGGAGAAAAGAAGGCTGAGGGAGGACATGATAGTCATGTTTCAATATTTGAAAGGATGTCAAATTGAGGATGTGGTAAGCTTATTTTCTGCTCCTCTGGAGATTAGGACATGGATCAAAATATTGAAATTGCAGTGAAAAAAAGATACCATTTAAACACTAGGAAGAACTTCCTGACAGTAAGAGCTTCTTGACACTTGCATATGTTACCTGTGGAAGTTTTTAAGCAGAGGTTGGATGGTCACCTATTGGAAGTACTTTAATATCTCTTCTTGGAGGCCTACCCATTCAACTCTAAATCATGAGTATTGAATCTCCATTCAGTTGCCACTATATGTTTTATTTTTATTTGATGTTTGTTTTTTATAGGTATGTGTTTTTATCTATGTAATTTATTGTATGTATTTTATGTTGTACTCTGCCTTGAGCCATTAGGAGAGGCAGGGAACTAAATGAACATCATTGTTCTTGTTTTGTTTTAATGCTCAGCATATCCTTATCTGAAATGTTACAATTCAGGCCTCAAACTGGTTTCTTCTATACTAGTTCAAAACCAATCTAAATGGTCAGTGTAGTTGTGTCCCAAGACTAAATTTGCAATTATAAACCATAATATCCCCAACATCACCACAACAAAATGACATAATGATGACTTGGACCAACCCTGGAGTATGATCTGGACTATGTGAATTTAATTGATGTTTTTAATTGTTTCATGTTTTAACTGTTCTGATTTTAAGCATTTGTTTATTTATTGATCTGTATATGTATATGTGGCATCTACTTGTTGCCTTTGGAAGGCCACTCTGAGTCCCTTTTGGGGTTGAGAAGGGTGGGGTACAAGAGTAGTAAATAAACAAACCCACAACTCCTCCTTTTAATATTTTTTTATTGATACTTAGGATGTAATGAAATTTAATGTAATATTCTCAATATATCCCAGTTAGTGTTTTGTTAAACTAGCAACTCTGAAATCACTATCAGCAGCAGTGTCCATCATCTTGGAGATATCTTTCTTAATTTTGCCCATCAGTTAAAGTGCATTTATTACTTTGAGTCTTCTAATTTTCTGCAGTAGCACAAATCACTCCTACGATCATCAGAGAAGGTTTTTGATTCCAAGGGATCTGTTTGTATACAGTGTCTCTGGGTTACTGAGAGCCTCGTGACTGCATGTTTTTAAGACTTGCATCCTTTACTTTTCTCTGAATTGTCATTAGAGCTCTTCAGGATGAAATATATAAAACTCCAGTGATACTTTGAGTTTTTTTAAAAAAGCAATAACCTATTTTGACCTGTCTGACATTGCATATGTGTCAAATCTTTTAAAGTTGCCTTTTTATCATTTTCCAGCCAACCTTTTAAGTAAATGGATGTGGAGAACTGGGAAAGATAATTATCCAATGAAAAATCATATGCAGATATTCTCACACATCTTAGAATTTGAGGTCCTGATTTTGTTGTGTTAACAATATTTAGTAAACTGCAGTTCTGTGCCTTCACAGTACGAGCATTCCCTATGGTAACCTGCTGAACAATAAATTGACTATTGTAATTTTGGCCCCTACAAATGTGCTGGATTGTATACTATGCTAATACAGTAATTTACTGGAATTTCTCTTATAACAACAATTGAAGAAAGTGAATTGAGACCTACTAGAAATGTTCTGAGCAACATCGTAAAAATAGACTGCATTCAGTGAGCAATAGAGTTCCAACCCTGAAAAAGATTATCCATAAACTGTATAATTAAATCCCGGTTTTCCATTAAACATTATAACTCACCAAACCCATATAAACACCTGATTTAATCTGAACTTTTGTGCTTTGCACTAATAGAATCTGATACTAGATAAGGTGTGCCTCCTTTGGGTATTCTCAATCAATTGCCGTGTATTCACATTATATATGAGATTTCTAATACTTGTAATCCTCTGTTTTAAGCCATCCTATTTTTACCGAGCAAGTGAAAGATTTTTCCTTCCCAGTCACATCAAGAGTATGCATGCGTGTATGAGAGAGAGCAAGAGAATGTCTTATCTATCATGTTCTTGGTCATTGGCCAGACATAAAAGAAATCATAAAAAATGCTTGCATGCTCACTTTTCTCAATTGATTTTCTTTCTCTGCACACAGTTTTTAAGCTATGACATAGACGCTGTCCTTTAAATTCTAAGAGGGCACTAATAATAGCACAATCAGATATGGTGGGTTTAGTTTTCTCTCATGTGAGGACTTCTTATGTGTGTTTCTGTTTCAAGGGTCACCTTTAGTGTCTCTGCATTCTATCCCAGAATGGATTTTCCATTAATGTGAATGTCTTGTCTTCACTTTTCCATAAAGCCTACTTTAAATGTCACAACTTTGTCTGTTATTATAGTTTCAGCTCTCCAGTAGTCATTCTTAATTTTTCATTTACTATGTAATCTCATTGAGTCATGGAAAAATAAATGTTTGCAAATACAAACAACAAACATAACAACGGTTGGCTACTGTGAGATTTTTTTGTACGGTCTTCTGTTTAGTTGTTTTAATGTGTTCCACCTTAATTTAACTAGCAAGTGTGAAACTATTTATCTGTTGTGTATTAGTTATTGTGTATCTACAAGAAATTATTCAAATCTTGGATCTTGGACTAGTAAAATGACTGTTGGGTTGGATCATCGGTTTTGGATCTTGGAAAGTTAGTGAACTAAAGATGCATTGATTGAGTGAATGAACAAATGACTGTTTATGCCACTCTCTTCTAAGAAGCTTAACACAATGTTGAAAATGTGTTATTTCTACTTTGACCTGTTTCCTGTTCCAAATTCCTTTGGTTGTTACCTTTTACCAAGTAGTTACTGAGGGTTCCCTTCACATCTACCAGATTTCTGTCTTCATTTTGCCTACCTTGTCCCCATTCTAGCCTCGCACATTTTTGGCACCAGTCATTAAGAAATCAAAATGTAGCAATCTCAGATTGTTTATATTGGATAAATATCTCTGAAACATCATTTGATAGTTCTTTAAATACAATTTTTGAAAGTAAGGCTAAGACTTAAACCCCAGTGTGCTAGCCATGTACCACAGCTTACTCCACTAAGGTACAAGAGATTGTTATTAGATGCAGAAATTGTTAACTACATATACATACATAGCAGCATTTTACACATTTGTGCCTCCAATATGTGTGCTATATGATTTCCAGTACTAAAGTTCAAGTTTGCAGAATGCATTATCATAACATACAATCTCTATTATTGGGGGGGGGGGGGGCACAGATAGGAAAACCAAGACTCCCCATAAATTTATTTTCAAGCATTCTAGAAAATTATTCAAGAGCCACTCACTCCAGACAATGACTATGACTATGGAATGTACAAGGAACAGTCCAGTACACATGGATTGGATTTAGAAAATATATTCCTAGTGGATTGAGTCCAGTATCAGGAATTTAAGGGTCATTTACTGTAAGTACTCTGAATTTCACATTCATAAAGTAATCTTGAATGTGAATTAATGAATTAACTGATATTAAACTATTTAATTTTTTTTAAAAAGCTCTTTAATGGTAACATGAAGTTTGAAAGTTAAAGCTGAGTATTAGCATTTTTTGATTAATAAGTCAGCAAAATCATTGCTTTGACAAGTCTCTGTTGAACGGATTATTACTTTCTTAGGGAAAGGGTTATTAAATCCAATTTTAAGCATCAAATGTGGTTTTCATATTTTAGAGCTGTATGTAAGAAATCAATATAAATGGCCTTTCTAAAACAATTCAAAGGTGTTGAGGAGGTTTAAACTGAAATTATAAATAAAGGCAAAATGCCAGATGAGTGGGAGTGGAAAAAACTAGATTACAGAGTGCAGTGAAGCATAAAGTAAGCAAATAAGAAAACTGAAAAGAAGTTGCCTATTGGTCATATTGAAATGGGACAAACAGTTCAATATAGACAAAAGGTAGAACTCACTGTTAAGGATACAAAACTTGCCAGCCCCTTGATCAGTTCCATGCATCTATTGGAATTTGCATTGTAACCAGAGACTATAAACCCAGTTCAGATGTTATTCAATGCTTAAACATCACATGAGGATAAAGATGAACATGCTAGTTCCACTATAAGATATGGCAGGGAAACTAGATGTGTAGGGTCTCTTCCTATTTTAGAAAGCAAAGAGACACTAATGTGTACATTTCCCTAATTTTAAGTCCAGTAACATGAATGAAATCTCTTTATGTGCTAGTCATGTAATCTTGTCTGTATCAGGTCCTGTTAATACATAACCATGTCCCTTTCAGCTTTTGAAATGACCGGTTTGGTCCCACAGTTCACACAGGCCAGTGGCACTAACACAGTTTCCTCTTGCTCTGCTTCCTGGGGAAAATGGTATTGCACTTAGTTGTGTTGTTTTGTCACTGAAGCAGTAGCCATAGAACTCCAAAGAGTTCATATCCATTGCCTTTGCTGATGTCATCAAAAACAACTACATAACTTGGAGATGGGGAGAGGCTTACCCCTTCCTTTCCCCCCTCCCCTTCCCTCTCTCAGTTGTACAGGATGCTTAATGGCATCAACAAAGGAGCCCAGTGACAATCAGGAGTTCTTTGGGGTTCCGTGACCACCATTACAATGACAGAGGCATAGCTGGCCTTCCAAAGGTATAGTGGGACCAAACCGGAATGCAGTGGGACAAAGGCGGGCAGTGTAACTACTTTTGGGCCACATTCAGAGTACTGCCACTTCAGACTGGCTCCACAGTAAGTGGCACCCAGAGTTGTAATTACAATGCTCACTGTTAAATGTTTAGAAATTTCCAGTTCTTCCGATCCTATAATTAGCAAAAGTACTCCTAATTTTAGCATTCTTTGGAATTCTGATTGAAATGAATGGGAAATGAATGAGAAACATAAAAACTTACTTGAAAATTATATATATTTTTTTATTTTTCAGAGTTGTGACCTACCTCAGCAAAGTATTGTTCATGTTGTTCAAACTCCACAGAAAAAGGATCAAGGAGGGATTGAAGCTGAAACAACAAATGACTGTAGTGTTCTAACAAATGATGGAAAAGAAGCCAAAAGCCTCACTCGTGTTGACCTTAATACCAGTCTTCTGCCTTCTAACTCAGGCGGGCTTGCTGTGATTTTGGACACAGAAGACAATACTATTTCTTCTCAGTCTGACAATTCAGGTAATATACTGCACTGACATATTCCAAAATAGAATGCATTTTTCCTAACAATGATTCTACAGCTGAAAAACTGCAAGGTTTCCACCATCACTCTTCTACTTCTGTGAGCCATCTATGAACAATTTCATGTATATGGCAGAGTTTTTAGAGTTGCTCTGTTCTCCATCTTTATATTTGTACATTCTATGGTGCTCCTGAGTTTCTTTGATACCACTTTTTATAGTTGTCAAATTCAGCATAGCAGTGGAATAGCTGACCATACTGGCATTGAAGTGTTTAAGTTTTGCCTTTATTAAATCCTCACTATCATACCATCAACAGGAAAGTGCTTCCTTATATTGACTGTCAACTTTTATGAATATCTCACCTTAAATGTCGTTGATAAGTTTGGTCATCGAGTTCTGGTCCATGATTGTCTCATGTCTAGTTGTAATTAGCTCATGCCTGAGCAGCAATCTGCTTTAGGTTTGGAAATGTGTTAGGATTTAAGAATATGGAACCATAACTACTCCGTTTGATTTTGCTACTTGAACTTATAATAATTTGTTCATTATTTTTGTTTCAATTGTTTTATAAGTATAATTTATGGATCTGGCAGCTTTGTGCCACATTTTATGAAAGAACTACCTAGGGTTTTTTTTTTTTTGTTACAAACTTTCTTGAAAAAAGCTTCATTAATGAACGGGACACTTAATCTGGACTGCAACAGTAGGATTGTTCAAGGCTGGGATGTGAATAGGGTGTCCTCTAGGCCATATAGATTTCCAAAAATTAAATTTAAGAACTCAACCTTCCACCCCACACACTCCAAATCCTTTGATTAAAAATAGTCTTGAGGACTATTTTTAATCCAAGTTCTTGGTTCCCTCCTGACTTTCAAAGGTTGCCCTATGGCCCTTAAAGCAGTTCTTTCTTGTGGATTGAGTTGAATATATGGCACTCAAGTGTCCTTGTTTTGATAGTCCCTTCATTGGTAATCATGAAGCAAAATAGCAAAATAGCTTAGTGGCTCCAGCACTGTAGATAACATTCATAAACAATGGGTTCAAACATTGGCTCAGTTTGCACAGAAGTCATTTGATCCTGTGTCTAGATCGTATCTATATTATGTATCTTCATTGGATAACTGTTAACTCTCACCATCAGTTCTCTGTTGGATCTCTTTATGGATCAGAAATCTTTGTCAGAGGCCCCATATGAAATCTAGAGTAACTGCGTTGAACTGGATTATATGATGATGTAGACTCAGATAATCCAGTTCAGAGCAGATAATCCAGTTCAGAGCAGATAATCTGGATTATCTGATTTGATAATCTGGATTATATGGCAGTGTAGAAGGGGCCTGCTTACATTGGGTTACTGGATTATATGTCAGTGTAGAAGGGGCCTGAGTCGCCTTGGGGAGATAGGGCGGAATATAAACAAAGTTTTATTATTATTTAAGTTTTATTATTATAGCCTGGTTATATGTCAGGAATTGTAAGTTGTCATACATAACCAGTGAGGAAATGACTGGAGCAATGCAAAAATTAAATTCAAGTAGAAATTCAGTCTACTTGTAATGGTATCTTTAAATGTCTATCCCAGAATAGAGAAAGATATCACTCAATTACCATGCTAAGATTCAGATGTATGGTGTAAGATATCACTCAATTACCATGCTAAGATTCAGATGTATGATGTACATTTTGATCCCAATTAAACATATTTAACAATAGAGGGTTGCTATTTGAAATAAAACAGGCACAAACTAAATACTATTACCTACACCAGTGGTTCTCAATCTGTGGGTCCCCAGGTGTTTTGGCCTTCAACTCCCAGAAATCCCAGCCAGTTTATCAGCTCTTAGGATTTCTGGAAGTTGAAGGCAAAAACATCTGGAGACCCACAGATGGAGACCCACTGATCTAGACTAAAGAGAGAAAGGACAAGACAGTTCAAGTACAGTAATGGGAGAGGAAGGAAATGGAGGAACAGAGCTATAAGATTACCTCCTTTGACAATATATGAATATCATTCAGTTATGTCCTTCTAGGCCAGAAGTAAAAAACAAATGTATTGGTCCTCAAATATGAAATTGCACATACTTAAGTAGGTTAAAGATCAATATATCCCTGGAGTAACTAATTCTGCAAATCTGACAGTTCATCATTTGCTTAATGTCAGAAAGAACTTCAGAAATAAGGGCTAAATGTAAGCCTGTCAAACCATTGGTTTAAAAATTACTAGATATAAAATGAAAGGGTATATTGCTGAAATCTTGTTTGCTGGGAAAATAAAAGAGCAATCAATATATTTAAAAATTAGACCTCCATCAGTTAGGGATACTGTAGTCACCAGATTTTTACACTGAACAGGAAGTTGGATTAAATGTATCCTAAGGTCTGTTCCAGTATTATAATGGGTGATTTTCCACACCAAACTAAGCAAAATTAAATTAAAACCACCTCTTTGTACAAAGTGAGCATGTTGGCATAAAGCTTGAGAACCTTGGTTTTTACTTTCGTCTTCCAGTTTTTTTATAGTCAGTGCCTTAAAAAAAGAAAGAAAAGCAAACATTATAAAGAAGTAGAATCCAGGAACAGTTTACAATGCATGATAGCTTTCAACTTAAAGCTAAAATCTTACTTTTTTTTCTCAGTGTCACTACCTTAATAATGACCATGCCAGTCAGGTTTCAGAATGGATATCAGAAACAAATTTCTGTGTGTCATAGAGAAGTACTGTACTCTCCATCACCAGAGTTGTACTGTTAATGGCTGTTGCATTGGGAATGTATTTTTTAAGAAATGTTCTTATCCTAGGTGAGAAAGAGTACCTTTGAAATGCAAAAAAAGTTGCATGAAAACCTTTATTTATTTATTTATTTATTTATTTATTTACAACATTTATATTCTGCCCTTCTTACCCTGAAGGGGACTCAGGACAGATCACATAACACATAACATGGCAAATATTCAATGCCAATAGACATATAGGACAGACAGACAGACAGATAGATAGATGTGTCTCGATCTATTTCCAACTTCAGCGTCCTGGAGGTTATTCTCTATTCTAGCCACAGGGGGCTGCTGTCATTCCATCCTCTATGATGATGAGCTTTTTTGACCACAGATTTTTCCTCCTGTTCTTTGATCTCTGGCTTTTTTATGGTGCCGTAAAATACCTCCCCACTTAAGTGGTGTCTAATTTCTCTACTGCTGTTTTCGAACTGGTTAGGTAGACAATAAGCTGGGCTGAAGATTGGATGCTCATCCTGACGTGGACTAAAACTCCCAGCTGTTCTAAAGCCATATAAAAATGAAAGTCCCAAAATGCAAAAAGGGGAAGAAAAACTTTCAAAATATTTGCAAATCTGACAGTGTCGCCCAATGGAAGAAACTTTTGAACCTTAATAACATAGGGTACCTAATACAAGAACTTTTTGGTTAATAAAGACATGTAGAAGTAGCATTGCAGAAAAGCTTGGGGAATAGAAGCATTTTTATGTAAGAATAAAATAAGATTTACTTTCTTCTACCACATGATAAGTTAGGAATATTCATTTTGTTTTTCCTGGCATGGCAAATGTGAAATGCAAATAATAAATTCAACTTGATACAGTAAAGCAAGATTAAGATAATGTGAAATTGGGGAGAGGTATTGGTAAAGCTTTTTTATTCTTTTGAGATTGATTTTTGTGCTTTTCAGTAAATGTGTAAAATTGAAAAGGGAGATAAAGGCATACTTGTTGCATGGACTGTGAGTAGGTTGTTTGCATGTTTTTGGCTAATTAGCTGATCCTTTCCCCCCTTGTTGTGTCTCTTTGTGTGTCTGGCTATAGAATAAGAAAAGATATCATTCTTTAGCAGAGAGATTTTTTTTCACAATCCACAGAAAGTAGAGCTGAAAAAGAAAAAAGCTTTGTGTGTCAGTTTTACTCTGGTTATAAGAACTCTTGTGGATTTTGGAGAGTTCTCAACGGGCTGCCTTGCTGTGCTGAGATGACTTGTCTTCGCTAAAATCTTTCCAACGGCAACATTTCTCACTTCCCGATCCTAGGTTTTCATACAGCACATACACATTTAGTTACATCCTATATTTGTCCTTGTTCCTTCAGCCTTAATGAAGCCCCTTTTGACAAAGTGAGCCTCCCAACAGCAGCCTGACAGCATAGCAGACACTTATGGCCATTTTCTCCCCAACTGGTTCAGTTTGTGATTCAGCCCAACCATTTCTTACTCATCATGAATAAGAGAGCCTGCTGAGTGACATTTCTGCCTCACTGGTGGTGGATGGCAAGCACTGTCCGACGGGATGTTTTCTTTTCTCAAGATATTTGACGTTTCGCTCTGATTAAAAAGAAAACATGCTTTTCATCTCATTGCAAAGATGGTGTGAGCTCATAGGCATTCGTTCTAGTGGTAATTGTGACATACAACTTCTGGGCTTCATGGGATAGTTTAGTGGAGAAAGAGGCAAAAGTGATGTGAACAGGGCATTTGAAGTATCTTTTCCTCCTTTGCCCCATTTCATTAAAGAGAGGGAGGGGAAAAACCCTTCCAGCATACATTTTGGTGTCTAAAATGTTGGCCCTGTTTCTGGGTATATTGTAACTACTGTTCCCCTATCAGCTCTAGTTTTTCAGATACAGCACAAATGCCATCTACCAGTCATCATCTCCTCACCCATATAAAATCATAATAACTATAGCTAAGAAACTAGAGCTGATGTGATTTATCCAATGCATTTTTTGAATAACCTCAGAAACAGGCCTAAAAACAAAGACACCAAGTATTTGTGTTGTTGGGCTGTGTAATTTCCAAGGGATATCCATACATGGAGAAGGATGTACCTGTGGGCCTCCATTATGATCCTGTCTGCAGTGAGGATAGATCATTCATTCATTCATTTGTTCATTCAGAATGTTTATATCTTGCCCTTCAAACAATAAAACCAGTGCTTTCCTGGGTATTTCCTGGGTATTACTCCTCTAACATAAATTTGACACTAGAGGCAGAAAAAAAACGAGACAGAAATTGAATAGGAGCAAAAACAAACTGTTGAACATGCACCAGCAGATTTTTTTTTGTTCAAAGTATACTGTTCCGTTTGTTCATTTATTGTATCTATCTATATCCTGCCTTTCTTCCAAGATGGGATTTATAATTTGGTATTAGTCTTCCACAATGAATTACATCCCCACTTCTTAAGCCATATTTTCTGAACTTACATGCCAGCCAATCTTTCCTAGTCATAAAAGGGAGCTATATAGTAGTCTTTCTTTAACTGCTGCTGCTGTGTCTGAATTCCAAGATGATCACGATATTTTAAATATGACTCAGAAACTTCAAGTCTTCAGTTCCTGCCAGAAATTGTCAAGAACCAATCAACCTAATCAACCTGTAAGTTTTTTTTAAATGACCTGATCAAAATCTCTGACTAGTTGAATCTTCTTCAAGAACATCACATATTGCTCTTCCTTAGTTACTAATCAGCATTTCTTTATGGATCTTCAAACCACCCATTGAATTTATTGGGCTTTTACCCATTCCAATTTGTATTTTACTGTCTGCCTAATATCAATACAAATAAAGTTTCTTTTCAGACTCTCAGCATGAAATCTCTGTCTCATGACGCATAAAGATTAGGAAGCCAGGGACATGTTATTCCCAATGTAAAAAAGAGCAAGTCCCCAGCATACTTGTTTGCATTATAATAAAATGTAGAGAATATTCACAATGTTTCTCACCCTTGATAAGAAATTGACACTGAGATACCCTTTCCTAAAAATGGCCAGTAATCACACAATTTTTTTGCCTTCCTAGAAGAGCAGAATAAATAAATAGCACTTTTACTCAACACTAGCATAAACATTTTGTGTATGAAGAACTCTGCATTTGTGCAAAGCCAAAATATATTGTGCAAAAAACATTTTATGTAAAAAAAAACCCTGTATAAAATAGTTCTGAATTGAAAAATAGCAATAAGAAATGTGGAAAACACTTGTAATCTCACAAATTGGAGTGGGTTAGAAAATTTTGCCTGTTTTTTTTTTTATCATGTGCATGAGATGAAAACAATTAAATATTTCCATCTCTTCATTTTGACATCACTGCAAAGAATTATAGCTGTAATTCTGTATGGCCCAGCCTAGCATAGTATGTGGACATATGATTTCACAACCATATCTCACCATACAGATTCTGAAGTTACTACCACCTTCATCACTATCATAGTTATTCCATGCTTCATGGGGGATGACTAGGACTGGAGAAATGACTGTAGCCAGATGCAAAATGATTGCATCAATGCTAGGACTACTAGGTTCCTCTAGAGCAGGGGTTCTCAAACTTTTTCTAGTGTTTATTTATTTATTTATTTATTTTCTACGCTTATATACCGCAATTCTCAGCCTACTGGCGACTCATTGCGGTGTACAACATGAAAAGGTGCGAAAAAACAACATACAATAAAATCCACAATACATAATTATCAACATCATCAAAACATGATCCTTACTACAGGATCATTCCGAGTCGTCTCATCGTCAAATTCACAATCCGATGTTTGAGCCTTTTTTGAAGCAAAAGTTTATTGTGCAGCTCCCAGAAATGTTTGTATATTATATATTATCAAGCATGGAAAAAAAATGGATGCATTGCATTTTAAAATTTGACAGACAGCCTGGGCCTGGGCCAGTGGCAAATAGATAGAGAGTATTTGTGTGAGCTATTTTAAAAAATGAACAAATTCCTATGCATACTGAAGATTTTTGTAGTACAAAAAGGAAGGAAAGAACAGTACAATATTTAAAATAAAGAACAATTTTAACCAACAGAAATTTAACAGTGCAAGATTCCAGGGACCATCCAGTTCAACCCCCCTCTGTCAGGCAGGAATGGCACAATCAAAGCACCCTCTGAGCAGTAGAAGGAAAATGGGGTTTTGGAAGCAAGCAAGGCCAGGGGGAAATGATCTGGGTAATGATGGAGGCAGGAGAAAAAGACTTTTGGGGCAAGAGTAGCAAGAAAAGTGCTTTTCACGGCAAGGGGGGTTGGGGGAATGGAAAGAGCAGGAAAGAGGAGAGAACGCTTGGAGGAGAGGGAGGAGGAGCAAAATGTGGAGCCCCCTTCAGTATGCTTCGTGGAATCCCAAGGGCTCCGAAAATCACACTTTGAGAACCACTGACAGGTGTAATTATTTAGCATAGCAGGAATAGATAAAAAAAAACTTTCACTAGAGTTCATGATGATAAGTGCCTTACATGAATTGAGTAAAATGCTGAGCCTGACTATTGTTATCTCTACTGAACATTCCTCAAGCTGATAGGTTCTTTAGAAGCTTTTAAGAACCATTATTCTGTTGTTTTTATCATTATTATATTAACTAATATTAGATTATTAATTTAGCATTTTTCTTTGACCTGAAACAAATAATCAACCCAGGTTTCTGACCCAGTCCATCCCCCTCGATGGACTGTCACCTTGTCGTGGTGAGGGGGCTTGCGCGTTCCAATGAACCTGTAGGCACAACAACTGGAGTCGTGCACTCCCAGGAGTGGCCGCGGGGGAGGTTCCAGACCAAGCACAGTCCGAAGACCCAAAGACCTCAACGGCGGAGCAGGCGGAGGATAACATGGCACATGTTACAACGGCTGCGAAGGCGGAAGAAGGCTGCAACAGACTGAGAAGCCACGGTCATTGTGTTAAACTACATCACCAGTGGAACCTCACTCTGTGAAGTCAGTGTGTTGATCAGTTGTGCACTGACCTCCACACATTAAAAAAACCCACGCACAGGCGTCTTCCAAAGAAAACAAAAACCAAGAAACCAAAGTCCCATGGCGATCAGCGAGTGGCGACGGGGGCAGGACTGTGAAATCTGGAAGCCCCTAGTCACAGACTGGCACATGGGCGGTGGGTACGGACTCAGTCGTTCTACCTCAAGGTCCGAGGCAGTTGAGTAGTTCGGCAGCTGTATCCGTGACTGAGCAGCCCTATTGAGGACCCACTCTGCTCACCCCACATGGGGAGGGGGCTAGAAAAGGTGCCCTAAACATAGTCTGCCTCACTTATCCCTGACTGGACTGCCGCGTCCAGTGGGGTCACCACCCTGCGGCCAAAAAAGGAAAATGAACTTCGGTACGTGGAACGTACGGACTCTGATGGACAACAGTGGCAGTGAACGCCCCGAACGCAGAACTGCCATCATTGCAAGGGAGCTGGGACGCTTCAACATCGACATAGCAGCCCTTCAGGAGACCCGGAGAGCAAGAGAGGGACAGCTGAAGGAAGAAAAAGGAGGCTACACCTTCTTCTGGAAGGGACTGCCCGAAAAAGAGCAAAAAATGCACGGAGTTGGCTTTGCCATCAGGAATGATCTGGTGAAACATCTGTCCGAAGCACCCACTGGCATCAATGAATGACTCTCAACCCTCCGAATCGATCTTGCCAAAAACCAACGGGCAACCATCATAAGTGCCTATGCACCAACACTAGATGCTGACGAAGACATCAAGGAGAAATTCTACTGTCAGCTGGATACCGTCCTATCGGGGATACCTAAGGAGGACAAAATCATCCTCCTGGGGGACTTCAATGCAAGAGTCGGGCAAGACTTCGACCTGTGGCCAGGGACCATCGGAAAAGACAGGGTTGGAAACAGCAACTCAAATGGCATCCTGCTTCTCACCAAATGTGCGGAGCACAACCTTGTCATCACCAACACGCTCTTCCGCCAGAAAAACAAGTTCAAGACGTCATGGAAGTACCCCCGGTCAAAGCATTGGCACCTCTTAGACTATGTAATCATACGCGCCAGAGACCGCCGTGATGTGCTCCTCACAAGAGCCATGACAGGTGCTGACGACTGCTGGACTGACCACAGGCTAATTCGATCCTCGATGGCTCTCAAGATTGCCCCCAAGCGCAGACTCCAAGGAAGGAAGACAAGGCGCAAAATGAACACCCAAGCCCTTCAGGAGCCCTCCAGACGAGCCCATCTCCAAACAGCACTCAAGGACCATCTACCCACAGTACACCCCGAAAATGTCGAGGAACATTGGAACAAACTGAAGACCTCCATCATCCAAGCCTGCGAAGAAACTATTGGATACCAAGCCAAGAAACATCAAGACTGGTTTGATGAAAATTACATCGAGATCCAACAGGTAATTGACAAGAAAAGGAAAGCCTTCCAAGCATGGCAGAGAGACATCAACTGTGTTGCTAAGAAAAAGATCTATGCCAGTGCAAAAGTTGAGGTCCAAAGAAGGACAAGAGAACTCAAGAACATCTGGTGGACAAAGAAGGCTGAAGAAATCCAACACCTGGCAGATACCCATGATGCTCAGGGATTCTTCAAAGCCACAAAGGTCATCTATGGACCAAGAAACCATGGCATACAGCCTCTACGCTCATCAGATGGAACCAAACTCCTGAAGGACCAAAACTCAATTGCACTACGTTGGAAAGAACACTACCAAAGCCTCCTGAACCGCAGCTCCAATGTGGCCGAAGAGGTCCTCTCACAAATCCTGCAACAACAAACCAGGGACGAGCTTGCAGCACTGCCTAGTTTGGAAGAAGTCAGCAATGCCATCAGCCAACAGAAGAATAACAAAGCCAGTGGACCAGATGGGATCCCTGCTGAAATCTTTAAAGAGGGAGGACCTGAGCTGACACACCAACTCCACCAGCTCATAGAAAAAGTGTGGGTGACCGAGAAAATCCCAGCAGATTTCAAGGACACCACCATCATCACTCTCTTCAAAAAAGGGGAAAGAACAGACTGCGGAAACTATCGAGGTATCTCCCTTCTAACCTCTGCTGGGAAAATCCTCGCAAGAATCCTTGCAAACCGCCTTCTGCCCCTCTCAGAAGACACCCTCCCAGAATCCCAGAATGGCTTCCGCCCCTCCAGAGGAACAGTGGACATAATCTTCACTGCAAGACAGCTCCAAGAAAAATGCAGAGAACAAAACCAACCTCTGTACATGGCATTCATCGACCTTGCAAAGGCATTCGACACAGTGAATCGCAGCGCTCTCTGGAACATCCTCCACAAAATCGGGTGCCCAAGCAAATTTGTGAACATCCTGCGGCTCCTCCACGATGACATGATGGCAACAGTCTTGGACAGCAGTGGCTCCCAAAGTGACCCATTTAAGGTGGAATCAGGTGTCAAACAGGGATGTGTTATTGCCCCAACTCTATTCTCCATCTTCATCACTATGGTACTTCACCTTGTTGATGGGAAGCTTCCCACCAGAGTGGAAATAATCTATCGGACAGATGGCAAGCTATTCAACCTCAGCAGACTGAAAGCCAAAACCAAGGTTACAACAACAGCTGTTATAAAACTCCAGTATGCTGATGACAATGTCGTCTGTGCGCATTCAGAAGAAGATCTACAAGCCACTCTAAACACCTTCGCAGAAGCATATGAGAAGCTCGGCCTGTCACTGAACATTGAGAAAACCGAGGTGCTGTTCCAGCAGTCGCCAGCCAATCCCTCTCCAATGCCAGTAATACAGCTTAATGGTGTCACATTAGAAAATGTGGACCATTTCCGCTACCTTGGCAGCCACCTCTCCACCAAAGTCAACATCGACGCCGAAATACAACACCGCCTGAGCTCTGCAAGTGCAGCATTTTCCAGAATGAAGCAGAGAGTGTTTGAGGACCGGGACATCCGTAGGGATACCAAGGTGCTTGTTTATAAAGCTATTGTCCTCCCAACCCTGCTATATGCCTGTGAGACGTGGACTGTCTACAGACGTCACATGCAGCTCCTGGAACGTTTCCATCAGCGCTGCCTCCGGAAAATCCTGCAAATCTCCTGGGAAGACAAGCGGACAAACGTCAGTGTGCTGGAAGAAGCAAAGACCACGAGCACTGAAGCGACAGTCCTCCAACATCAACTCTGCTGGGCCGGCCACATTGTCCGGATGCCTGACCACCGTCTCCCAAAGCAGTTGCTCTACTCCGAACTCAAGAACGGAAAACGGAACGTTGGTGGACAGGAAAAGAGATTTAAAGATGGGCTCAAAGCCAACCTTAAAAACTCTGGCATAGACACTGAGAACTGGGAAGCCCTGGCCCTTGAGCGCTCCAGCTGGAGAACAGCTGTGACCAGCAGTGCTGCAGAATTTGAGGAGGCACGAGTGGAGGGTGAAAGAGAGAAACGTGCCAGGAGGAAGGCGTGTCAAGCCAACCCCGACCGGGACCACCTTCCACCTGGAAACCAATGCCCCCACTGCGGAAGAAGATGCAGAGCAAGAATAGGGCTCCACAGCCACATACAGACCCACAAGGAAATCCATAATGGAAGACCATCTTACTCGTCCAACGAGGGATCGCCTAATTAAGTAAGTAAGTATATTAACTAATATTAGATTATTAATTTAGCATTTTTCTTTGACCTGAAACAAATAATCAACCCAGGTTTCTGAACTGCTTGTCATTTTTCTAAAACTTATTCTGGCAAATTAGTTCCAGGTCAAGTAACAGTATGATGTACATCTCCTTCTCTCTATTTTAATATGGCATTAAGCTGCACACTCCAACATAAAAGGAATGGCTGGGTTTTCTCTCTGCCCTTTCCGTTCCTCATTTTCTTTAGAATGCCATCAAAATGTGAGCACTGATCCATCCAAAATGGCCTCCAGCATGTACACCTATATTGATAATGTGGTACATGAACATGTAATGTTCAACAAGTTAATCAGATAAAAGCAAGGTGACATAGTTATTACTGTTTATTGCCAGTTTTTAGCTTTTCAATTGAAAACTGTACATCTAAGAATTTATCATTTCATTTGTGTGTGCATACACACACATCTGTTTTTATGCCTTTTATGCAGCAGCCAACGTTTCTTCATACTTAGAAACAACGTGTGTGGAAGTGTCAATTTTGAAATCAAATCTGCTTTGTGTCCATGTTGATCAGTATGAATCATTAATGGCCTGAGGAAAACGGTAGCTTCTTCAGTTTGCATAAATTAATTACCTCCCTTTTTAAAACCTTCATCAAGCTATAGGCCTAATTATAAAGCATACCATAGTGTTTATCACAGGCCCATATTTTATTTTTGTTATAGTTGTTGTTTTCCCCCAAAATAGATATAGATTACAGCTTGTGAAAACATCTATATATGTTTTTATTTTGCACTGATGTAATTCAGACTTGGCAGGCTGCAGTTCTTGTTCCATGTACTCACTCAGTGGTACATGCTCTGCAAATAAAGAGATTAATTAGTTCAATACACAACAGATTTATGTAATTCCTGTAAGTATAGCCCTTGGGGATCCATGTTTCTCTACAGGGAAGAAGAAGAGAAATCCCTTTTGTCCTTACACAGTAGCTGTAGGGGAATGAGAAGGCGGGGGGCTACCCAAAGTACAGCTGAGAAGGAAGAGGTTCTCAAAGGTTTGTGTGTGAGAGTACACACTATATTTTTGAATGTCTGTCTGTCTATTCACTATAGAAGTCCACATACATGATCAAGAGATCACGACATTTAGCATACTATCAAATGTGTGAATGAGGGACAGTCTCCAAGACTGTCTTTGGGGTTCCTGAGAACACCATACCTTTTTCAAGGAGACTTGGATCTATTTTATTTCAAATGCCCCCTCTGGTGGCCCAGAGGCAGTTTTAGTATGTTTCTCATAGTTATTTATAGAGCGGGCTTTTAAAATAAAAAAATAGGGGTAGCTTCTGCTTTATTTTCTGTTTTTCAAAAAGGTGTTTTCGATATACATGGGACAAACATAGCAAGGTTGCCCTCCTACCACCTAGAACTGTGGTTCTCAAATTGTGGGTCCCCAGATGTTTTGGCCTTCACGTGGTAAACTAGCTGGGATTTCTGGGAGTTGTAGGCCAAAACACCTGGGGACCTACAGGTTGAGAAACACTGACCTAGAAGATGTAGAGCAGTGGTTCTCAACCTGTGGGTCCCCAGGTGTTTTGGCCTACAACTCCCAGAAATCCCAGCCAGTTTACCAGCTATTAGGGTTTCTGGGACTTGAAGGCCAAAACATCTGGGGACCCACAGGTTGAGAACTTCTGATGTAGAGCATTTTGTGTAAAGTTAATTTATGGAAAGTATGCATTGGTACATTGGTGAGTGTAGTTCTCCAAAAGCCAGGAAAAAGCATCTGCGCTCCTTGGAATTGACTCTGATCTGATAGAATCAGGACGAAGACCTCAACAGACTTTGAGATATTTTCCAAGCACATACAGGAGTAGAATAGACCAATTTAGACTGAACATAATATTTAGAGTCAAATTAACATTCTGAACATTTCCCTGCAGGTTCAGGACCAACTGGAAGACTTTGGCCTTTGTACTGATTTTCTTACCATTTTGCTTTCAACTTGTATGAAATAAACTTTGAGAACCCTGCATGCTAACAGCCATTTAAAAAAGACTCATAAGTAAAACCATCAACATAACCAGACTAGGATTGCCAGATCATGAGCATCCAAGTCCCTGAAATTTCAGGCCATAAGCACTGTGATTGAAATTACTCCCTAGTGATGTTGGAGGGAGGAGTAGGGAAGAAAGTTTAGACAGCATCTAAAGTTGCCATTCTATAACAGTCTACAGCAGGGCCAACAACACAAAGATTTATGCATATACACACATGCACACATAAATAGACAGATTCTTTCAAGGTACTACTCTTATGCTGAGCTTCTTCCCCCTTACTCTGAGTACTAGAGAAAACACAGGGCAGATCTTGGCTCTGGAAAGTCTAATCCAGAAAATGCCAAGTAATACCCCTGATACCAATATGTGGGTTTGGGCTCTGACCAAGATTATTAAGAGCCAATTCCTCTGTTACTTTAGTGATGAGGAAATTCCCATTGTTTGATCTAAGAAAGAAATCCTCAACACCTAATATGGCTCATTAACCATAAAACTTTCATTCATTAATGGCATTTTGTGGCCTGCTTCCATGAAAGGGAAAGCACTAAGAAAGCCGATAACTTTGCATTAAGATGTCTTGGTTTCCCCCCCCCCCCCCAAATCAGCACTCTTTAGTACTGCAGAGACAACATTTTCCTGCTAGCAGCTGAAACTGAAACTGTGGTTCTACATGAATGCTAGAATTGCAAAAAAACATTAATACCTCAATCAAAAGTGGTGGAATAATTACATTATGTAACAAGATTTTTTTTCCTGGATTATACATGACATTTCCTAATTGGTTCTATCATAAAAACATGGAAAAGATTTATTAAACTTCAAAGTTTTTTTAAAAACTTTTTGTGACATAGTGTTTATGGGCATAAACACTTTCTCATTTCATACTTTTTTTACTTGCAATTCTTCCTTTTCTCTCATTTCTCATCTAGTCTCCTGAAATTTTGAGTGTAACCTCCTTGGAAATAGGAAGTTGTGCATAAATGGAGCTATTGCATATTTGTAGCAGGCACCTCACATCACCTTTGGCTCAGGCCAAATTTTTAAAGGCAAATTCTCTTCCAATTTTGGCTAAATAAAATGTTGGTACTAGACATTGTATACTAAAAAGAATAAGAGTGACAATATTGATTTACACACACTCTGATTTCAGCTTGAAATCGCTGATAAACTATATGAGTGTTATTTTTTGTTCAAGGAGAAGCTCCTGTACAGAACAGGATATGTGCTTCTCATATTATTGGAGCAATAAATTCACTGAGTTTTAGTCAAGTCCGGATTGAAAGGAGCTATCCAAGATGCTGAACTCTATCCTGAATTCATGCCTGAAATGTGTTTAGTCAAGATTAAAGTCCAGATTAAAAATCTGAAATAGATTCCCCACTCCAATGTCATACAACCTGTTTAACCCAATCGTTTCATTTCCATGTGATACAAATTGCTATAGTTAGAGATGATATTTCTGTTTGGCTTTTATAAGCAGTCTGTTTACACTGCTCAGTGGGATATTTGATTACTTTTAGTGCATGCATATTTGGGCAATGAGCTACAAACATTTCACATTGTTTAATTTGGATTTCACAGGAACAGTAACTTTTAATTAACTCATTATTTCTTTTATCAACAGACCACTGTTGACTATGGGCACTGTAATTTTTAAAGCCCAGAAAGAAAAAGAAGCAATATTAAGTTTTGAAGACACATTTTAGAAACAGTGGCACACACCTTAGTAGTCTTACTGACACACTGAGACATAATTCTGAACCCAAATTTTTTATCCCCATCCCTTTTCACTTTCTGGTATCAGCAGGAAGTACATTCAGAAGGCATTAACATAATGAACGTTTTCAATAAATGGGTAAATTGACCTATTTCAGCAATCAAAAGCAGACTTGCTAATTTACAGCAGGCTGTTCTAATGCTGGAAACATTATTCACATCAAAGCTGCAATAAGAATGGTGATATTTAAGCTATTCCCCTTGTTTGTCAAGACAGGAATTTTATTTTCAATGGTAACTCCAGTAGGACTTTCCAACATTGCTATCACATGCTTGGTGCCAAATATAAGCATAAGGGTCGCATTTAGGGTCGCAGAGATGCCTCTAAATAATAACAAAGCTTACCCACTGTGATTTTAGAACAGAATGGCCATTTATTGCTCGATTGCAACATCAACTACGGGTGCACAAGAAAAAAACAAGTCATTTGTGCTTTTGAGAGGGAGGTATTTGCATTCAATAATAACTGAAATTGCTATACGATAAATTAATTTGCAGTTAGAGAACATCTATGTGTAAATACATAAGATGGATCGTGACTTTGTATAGATTTTTTAAAACTGCAGAAAAGTAATTATGAGGTGTAAATAGGAGCAGATGTTTAGTTGAAAGTCAATTTACATTACATTAGTTATTACAAGAAATCTCTTGCTTTGTTTTTATAGGACCAGTTCAAAAACCAGTGTATTTTCTATTGCGGCTATATGTGTACCCACTATCATATTCATCTAGTATCAGTTGTATTACACAATTTTAACAGTGACCCAGTCAATAAGTAAGGCCCCTTCGACACTATCCTTATATCCCATAATAACAAGGCATTGAATGTTTGCCTATGCCTGTATATATACTGTAATCCACTCTGAGTCCCCTTGGGGAGGAAAGCAGAATATAAATAAAGTGTTATTATGATAATGATCTGATCCCAGATAATCTGGGAAAAGCGGATAATCTGGGGATCAGATCCTTGGATATAGGGCAGTATAGACAGGGCCTAAGTTATTCAGTGTAAGGATAAACCCTGAAAGAATAATTCAGGAATAACTGTGTTGTACATTAAAAGAAATTCAGAATTACAAATAAGTATTGGTGAAACTTATACTAGAACAACCAGAAGGCTCAAAACCTAGCTTTCAAAATTAAGTCAGTTCTTCATCAGACAGAAGTGTCCAAACAAAATCATAGATTGAGTCAGCCCTGGTAGTACTAGGATGGGAGATAGCCAGTGAATACCAGGTGCTGTTGGCTTTATTATTTATTTATTTATTTATTTACAGTATTTATATACCGCTTTTCTCACCCCTAGGGGGAATTGACACAACTGAAGGAGCTGGCACAGCCATCTCTGAGTATCCCTTGCCTAAGAAAACCCCACAAAATTCTTGCCAAAAGTCAACAGGCAACTTGAAGGTACATATTCACACAAGCAAACATACCAATAGAAGCCAATTTAGGCTCCATTTACACTGCCATAGAATGCAGTTTCACAAGGCAGTTTAATTGCACTGAACTGCATTATATGAATCTACACTGCCATATAATGCAGTTCAATGTACTCAAAATGCATTCAATGATGAGACCTGAGATTGCTTTCCTTTATTCTTTGAAATCAAGTCTTCCTATAAGATGAGCATTTGCCATTTGGAAAGTAACTGGGGGAGAGATTAACCCTACTTAATTTTCTTAGAACTAAACATAGAATTGAATACAGTTTGCAGCCAAAAATCCAAGTCAAAGCTGAGTAGTAGGCGCATATTTGGAGCACGTGGAAGAAACCCATGTGATTAAAAATGTTCACCATTGGGGAAGATTGTGTTCCTTCATAAATGTGTACAAAAACACATATGCAAGGAGAAAGCCAAAACAAAACACATGCAGAACAAAGTTGCTAGTAGAAAATGAGAACCTTCGCAAAACTAAGCTTCAAAGATCTTTCCTTTCCCTGATTGAAAGGGCGAGTCTACAGCCTCCCGATAGTAAGTACATGTATTAAAGGGTGTCATGCTGAGGTGACAAGAAATACTGCAGAGGTGTGACAAAGCAGTTCAGTAAGTAAAAACGTTAAAAATGAACATGTTTCTAAGACTGATCCCTTTCCTTGTCTTCAATTTATAAACCATGGTTTCCCCATTTTTTTTAGTAATATTGCAGACGTAAGGTTTCATACGTCTTAATATATATTTGTAGCACAAGACAAATATTTTTCTATTCCTTTTCCTTCTTCACCGGTACAACACAAGAGTGCAGTTCTTCTCTTCTTGTTCTTGGTCATGATTCTTGAGATTTTGGTCCCATCTACACTGGTGAGTGTAGACTTATACGAGGGTTGGAACTTTAATAGAGGTAACTATTTATTTACATGTAATACAAAAGTGATACATGCCACCAATTTTACAGTCCTTCAGTATAGTCACCAGCATTGTGTACAATCCATTTCTAACAAATGTGGAAGTCATAGGATACCTGTTGCAGTGCCTGTTCTGTTGATAGTTTGAATGGAGCTGTCTGCTGCCGCAAGAATCTCTGGAACAGTTCTGAAGTGAATGCCACAAAGTGGTTCCTTCATCTTCATCACAAGGGCTTAAATCTGGGGAGTATGGTGGATGGTACAGCACTTCCCAGCCCCATCGATCGAACAAATCAGCCACAGCTCGCATTGTCATGCAAAATGATAGGGGTGTTCTGCAGAAAATGTCACTGTTTTTTTTTCTCCTCAAAGCTGGTCTGAGATGGTGTTCCAAAAATGAGCAGTAATACTGCACATTGACAGTCTGATGTGGGGGAACGGTATGCATTAGGATGACACCATCACAGTTATACACGAGAATCACCAAAACTTCACATTGCTGGGGTTCTGATGAAGTTTCGAACTTTGTGGTGACCCGTAATGATGGCATTTGTTTGATTGGCGTTTCAGTTCTGGCTGGTACAACCTGGCCCAAGCCTCATTCAGCATAATGATACGGTGTAAGAAAACCTCTCCTTCACACGCATAGCGCTCCAAGTGGGCAGCATCATATCATAGCCATTACTGCATTTCCATCAAATGATGTGGAACCCATCGTGAAGCAATTTTTTCTTATGCCCAGGCATTCCTTCAGAATGTGGAGCAGAGTCATATGCGCAAATCCTGTTTTTTGGGCCAGCTCACGAATTGTATGGCTGTCTACAATCACTGTCTATGAGTGCAACAACATTCACTTCTGCTTCTCTGACACTAGGACGACCTGGTTGATGCATGTCTGCCACATTTTGGTGTCCTTCATTGAAGTCTTTTACCCACCTTGCCACTGTTCTGTAAGGCAATGCAGATTCCCCGCAAGCCTCTTGAAGACTGTCGTGCTGTACGACCTCTGGCACATTCAATCTTTATCCAACTGTGTTGTTCTTGTTTCAAAAACATTGCAACACTTACTTTAGACCACAATATGAGACTCAGTTCTTCGCATCACTCTGCATGCACACTCTGCATTGCTCAGAGGTAAAGTTAGTATGTAACTAACATGTGGAATATGTGACATTCTTTGTTTTGTTGCATTGTGTCTTTACAGCAGTGTTGACACTATTAAAGTTCCAACCCTTGTATAATGCAGTTTATTGCAGTTAAATTTATTAAATGACTGTGATGATAATAAAATGCAATTCCAAATTGCATTATAGACTACCGAGCACAATTCAAAGTGCTGGCTTTAGCCTTTAAAGCCCTAAATGGTTCTGGCCAAGCTTACTTGTCTGAACATATCTCTCCCTATGAACCATCTCAGAGTATAAGATAATCTGGGGAGGCCTTCCTCTCGGTCCTGCCTTCTTTGCAGGCACGACTGGTGGGGATGAGAGACAGGGCCTTCTCAGTGGTGGCCCCTCAGCTGTGGAACTCCCTCCCTAGGGATATTAGATCGGCCCCCACCCTCCTGATCTTCCCTAAGAAAGTGAAAATGTGGCTTTTTGATCAAGCCTTTGGAGATCTTATGTAATAGATAATTACAGAATTGTATGCAATTGAATATTGGAATGGCTCAGACTATGACTTTGGATAACAAGGCTAACAGTGAAGGTTTTGTTTTATGTGTTTTAAATGTCTCAATGTATGTGTTTTATACTTCTATTTTAAATGTTTGTTTTAGTTGCACATTGTTTTGAGGGCATCATATGGTTGCCTGGGTGTAAAGCTGTCTTGAGTCCCCTTCGAGTTGGAGAAAGGCAGGGTAGAAATGTTCAGTAAACGTTATATGAACTGGTTTTTCTACAATCACACTGTTTTGCACAAAATTATAATTTGAGAACATGTGATGTTAAATGATGCCACTGTGTTTTATGCAAAATACATTTATGCACAAAATATGTGCAAAATGCCACTCCCCTCCCTGATTATTGACAAAACCTAATTTGATTGGTCTTTTTTACTATCCTGCCTAGGCAAAATAACTTATGCGCAGCTGACTTTTTAAAATAAAAAATGACAGGATGTCAAAGCCAGCTGAGACAGGAAGATGGAAAGATTGTGGATGTTCTTTATGTTCCTGGTATAATGCAGTTTCAGTCTGAAAGGGGCAGAATACCTAGGGCCCTTTCATACAACCCAAGCATAGAACTGCAATTCCATGTTCATCAACCCACTTCCTTGCAATGCAACCCTAGGATTTGTAGTTTTGGGGGATTTAAGAATTCTTGGCCAGAGACCTCTAATTTACAATCTTCATATTGCAGATACAGCAGTTAAAGTGAACTATTGCACTGGAACTGGGTGATGTGAAATTACCCTAATCTCCAGGAAGAGAGATATTTGCTGTTTTCCCACATACAGTACTGAGTGTGTGGTTCTTGTCTGTACAGCCTTACAGTAGTTGCACAGAATTGCAGAATAAAACACCACTGATTCTTGCTGTGTGTTCATATTGCAAATAGCTTGCCATTCATGGTTGACTGCTGAGTCAGCGTTACAGTCAGATATATAGCATAGATCTTGCCAATGTACTTTATCTAAGAATAGGCTGAAATGAAGTCTGCAAGTCTTGTCCAGATTCTTATGTAAACATATCTTCCTTTTGTCCTGCTCTTAGTCCATGTTTGTATCACATTTGCTAAAAATAATGATTTGCATGATAACAATATAACATTTTAAAGAGATAGCTGATTTGTTATAAAATTGCAGCTCGTTCTTCCATGTGAGATAATGACAGTTTTGAGAGGAAGAATCTAAAAGGGTTAGACTCGACAAAGTAGTAAATCACTCCTTAGCTACTATCACAGCCACAAAAAAGGAGAGATATTTAAACTCAATATGGCAATCCATTTCTGTCGTTTGATTATATATGTCTGTCTGTCTAGTCAAGAGGATGATTTTGCATTGCAACCAAGTAAGACAACATTGACACACTTAGCAATATACTATGACAAATTGCCATGACATAGATATAGACATAATAATTTCTGTCTTGCTGGACAGCTATAAAAGTGTCAGCCTAAAAAAATGAACAAGATATTGATGGCTTAAAGAGAAATACACACACACACACACACACACACACACCAGACACAGATTTGTTTTTTTTTATTTTGGTTGTTGTTGATTTTTTAAAGGGTATGTACAGATGCAGGATAGTTATTTTCCTCATCATAGTATAAAGTGTGGCATTGCAAATAAATGATGGTTGTATTTTCCCTCATTTTTTTTCTGAACCTCGTTATTTCTATGAAAAGTAAATAAATTTTAAAAGCAAGTACCACAGCTAAGGGAGACCCACTGTTTAATAGACTGTGCTAAAAAGGCAGAAATGCTGTACATCAATGTAAAAGTTCAGTTCTCCCCAGTCCACCTTTTGTCTCGACTTATATTAATGGAGGAAATCATAGAAAGTTTTACCCAGCTAAAATACCCATAATGTAATTCTTTGTCAGGCAGCCCAGTATTGGCCATATAGTAAATGCACATATACTTATTACAGACCATCGTAGTACTCTGAACACAATTATAATATTCATTTTTGGAAGCCCTTGTGGCCTTGGTTCAGACTATTGGAAAGACCATATATCTCTTTATGAGCCTATTAAAATACTGAAGGCACCTGGAGAGGGCTTTCTCTCTGTCCCACCACTCAGGTTCATTTGATAGAAGTAAGGGAGTGTGCATGGACTTTTAATAGCAGTGTGATTGGGATATAAGGTTATATGTACATTTTATTTTTATAAATGTTTCACGAGTTTGACGGTGTTCACTGGTTCTCAACTTTTGATCCTCTGGGTGTTTTGGACTTTAACTTCTAGAAATCTCATTCCCAGCCAGGTTACCAGCTGTTGGGAATTGTGGGAGCTGAAGCCCAAAACATCTGGAGGACTAAAGGTGTAAATCATTCCATTTACACCTTACACAACATAAATACATATTTTAATGTATTTATGTTGTTTTAAATTACCATTGTTTGATATTCTTTGTTAGTAGTTTTGAATCCCTCTATTGGGAAAGAGGTACAGTAAAAATAGAGTAATCTTAAAAAATATAGTCCAGTTGATACTTGGATGGGGAACCACTTTGGATCTCTAGGTAAACCTAAGAAATAACCTTGCTTGATGCCCTGGAGAGCCATTACTGCCAGCTGGAATTACTGGACTAGTCTAAAGAAACCAGTAGTATGACCTAATGTAAGGCATTTTTTTTCCTCAAGACAAATCAAATATACAAAAATGTATATACAAAATATGAAGAGGTCATTTAGCTTTCAGTAGCATAAAATGCTTACTTCTTGGGAGGAGAGCAATGTCCAGTCTCGATAAAATAGTGAAGAGTAGAGACATCAGACTGGCAACAAAGATCCGCCTAGTCAAAGCCATGGTATTCCCTGTAGTCACCTACGGATGTGAGAGCTGGACCTTAGGGAAGGCTGAGCGAAGGAAGATCGATGCTTTTGAGCTGTGGTGTTGGAGGAAAGTGCTGAGAGTGCCTTGGACTGCGAGAAGATCCAACCAGTCCATCCTCCAGGAAATAAAGCCCGACTGCTCACTGGAGGGAAGGATACTAGAGACAAAGTTGAAGTACTTTGGCCACATCATGAGGAGACAGCAAAGCCTAGAGAAGACAATTATGCTGGGGAAAGTGGAAGGCAAAAGGAAGAGGGGCCGACCAAGGGCAAGATGGATGGATGGCATCCTTGAAGTGACTGGACTGACCTTGAAGGAGCTGGGGGTGGTAACGGCCGACAGGGAGCTCTGGTGTGGGCTGGTCCATGAGGTCACGAAGAGTCGGAGACGACTGAACGAATGAACAACAACAAGCATAAAATGCACAGTCAAAATATATACAATATGACTTAAAGGCAGGACACTCCTGACAACATTTAGTTCTTGAAAGACTGTCCAAGAATTCTTTCCTGCTAACAGAAGCACAGTAAGGAAGAGGGCAATCTGGTGTTCTTTGGAAGAGCTTGCCAGTTCCTACATAACAATGTAGTTTGCACTGAGAAAGAAACAAGGGAGGAACCTGATTTCAGCAGCAGCAACATTATTCAAAACTTTTAGGTTTCCTATATGAACTCAAAATTGTGTGATGTGCTGCAGACATTGTGAAAAGTATTCCTATTTATCTCCACTTGCCCCCCGCCCTAGCCCTGCAACACCCCAATTTCCTCATCTTTCTTTGTGTGGAGGCCTCAAGAAATCTGATGTAAAGATGAAACTACCAATTTGTGAGGAAGTGCCTAGGTTTAGGAGAAAGGAGCCACTGATTTGTAGAAGGCTCTGGTATTAAAGGCTCTGTTTGTGTTGTGAGGTAATTTTGGTAGAGTGGGTGCAACGAACGCAGAATTAATGGAGATGAGGCAGTTTAAAAAAACAAAGAGAACAAGTTTATTTTTAAACAAAGCGTATGGTTGCAGTATGAAGATGTTAAGCTTGGCAAATGCTTGATGGTTACATGTAACTTGGTTGCGATACAATTCAGACTTTCGATGTTACATTTTATGAACTCTTGCTGTGGTGAAGCGCTTTATTAACCAGTGTTCCCTGCAGTGAATAGTCTCCCTGTTTGATCTATCCTTGAACAAACTACAGATCTCTAGTCTTCTCCCGACTAGCGATCTTAACAAGCCTCTGTTAGTTCTTTCTAACTAACAAGGTTTTCCCCTTCAGCTTCCTAGCTGAAGAAATCTCTACTATTCACGAACACTAAAAACTGACTCTTCCTTCTTCACTCCTCAGAGTCTAAAACCTGACTCTGCTGCTCTCTCAGAGTCTCCCCCCTGACTGACTCTAACTGTCACTTTTTTAAAACATTTACTCTCTAAGCTCCTCCCACCTCCTCTTCTGCCTCGTTTCCATGGTAACACATTTCTCACAGCTAGGCCGCTCCAGCCTTAGGGCAACCAATGCAAACATAAATACAGTTATACGCATATTATTATAAACACTTCTGTACATCTGATAAACAGCCACTTCTGTTACTGTGGTTTGCATTAATGTCTCACTCACATTGTACATTTTCTACCCTCTACCATCACTACTTTTGCTAGATATATGACTTTTTTCATGTTGAGCAAGAAACTGCAAGTCGCTTCTGGTGTGAGAGAATTGGCCATCTGCAAGGATGTTGCCCAGGGGATGCACAGATGTTTTACCATCCTGTAGGAGGCTTCTCTCATGAGAAGCTGGAGATGACAGACAGGAGCTCACCCCGCTCCCCAAATTTGAACTGCCAACCTTTCGGTCAGCAGTCCTGCCAGCACAAGGGTTTAACCCGCTGCACCACCGGGGGCCCCTCAGATGTATGATTGTGGAATGGTGAATCACTCCAGGAAGCAAAAAACAATGAGGCAAATTTTTGTCCTTCTATGGATGTCCAGTAGGATTGACTGAGTCATCTGAAGATTAAATCTAGGATTTTTCTGGTGGGCTTTTGTGTCTTCTCTTCATATAAACATTTAAATATGATTGCATTTCCATTCGGGGAACTATGATTCTGAAAAATATGTGTATTTGATTTTTAGAAGAACCTGGTTCTCTAATCAATTATATATATGTGTGTGTGTAGACTTTATTGAAACTCAGAAGTGACTATACCACATTCAGGTTTTCTTGGCAACATTTGTTGCGTTCCTCGGAGACAGGAAGTGTGTGACTTGTCCAAAGTGACCCAACTGTATTAAATAGTACTCTCCTTTGCTTCATCAATTGCTGTCCCCAGTGCCTTTTACCTCCAAGGACTACAGAGGTGAGAATACTGCAGCTCTTTATTTACACACTGTGAAAATATCTAACAAATTATTCCAATGCTTATCTCTTACACCTATGTAATGACTGCAAGTCTCAATTCTAGGTGACCTTTAAAAAAACCCTACCAACAATCAATTGGTCTTCACCCTCCCACGAATAAATGCACATGTTGTAATTCTTGGCTTTTTTTTGCACAATTCACAGAATCACTGCCGAATTTTGGAAGGAGGCATTATCAACTGACTCAGAATATGCATTGGTAATAGCAATTTCTGTAATACTGGTTTAGTAAGAGAAATTCCAACAAGTGAGGTTGGCTATTAACTGGACAGCTAACCAAATGACCTTGTGGGATTTAGATATTCAAAGATATGGGCCAATAATGGTTTGACTCCTTGAATTCTGCTCACCATGCAAAATTCATGCATTCCTATGCTCTATTTCCCTATAGATATTTTCATCAGTGGATAGACATTCTGATTTTTGTTCCCAATAACCTTGAAGGACCAAACAGTTTATGTTTGTACTGCTTTACAAATGTGAGCAGAGATATAGCATGCATCTCACAAATACTGATATGCAGATTTCCTTCTCCATGACAGTTGCTATGCATAATTAATGCTGTCAGTTACAGTTTATTAGGCGTTTATAATACCATTCATAACATACTTACTAATTTATAATCATGTCTGTGCCTTTTATGTTCTATCAAGTATTTATCAGTGACCCTGATGAGGAAGTGGTACAGATTTTTGTGAATAATTTATGTGTTTAATATAAAATTGAATGCTCCAGATCTCTATGGTGGCCACATTGGGCTTTATGGCATTTATTTTGTTTCTTATATTAATTACTCAGGGGAAGAGATCTTTAAAGTTTGTTGAAACCAGATTTGGTAATCCTTCCCATCCAGTCACCCCCGTTATATTTTGTTGTGTGCATTATCATCCCTTAGGATTTTTGTTTTTCCTTTTAGAACATATGTAAAGATTTCCTTGCATGAAACTGTGAAGTGATGTTAGCTACACTACAGCACAAGTACACTATTTGTAGATTAAAACAGTTTAATGGTGTTAACAACTCTGAGACTTGATCACGTCCCACTCAAGCGAGATTCTGGCAAATTTGTCAAATTAATACTCTGTTTATTGATTATAAGGCAAGGGTGAGAAAATGCCATTGAACTGTAATTCACAGTATTAGTCATCATTGACCATGCAAGGTAGGGCAGCCATCAAGAGTCTCATAAGATTCCCACCTCCTTATGCACTTGGTATGTGAATAATGTGACTGATAAACTGAGGGCCCTTCCACACAGCCCTGTACCCCAGAATCAAGGCAGAAAATCCCACAATATCTGCTTTGAACTGGGTTATCTGAGTCCGTTCTCAGATAATGTGGGATTTTCTGCCTTGCTCTTCTGGAATATAGGACTGTGTGAAAAGTCCCTAAGAGCTGACATTCCTCCCAACTACTCTACAGAAATGCATCTGGCTGTTGCCCATGGACAGCCACCCTTCCTTTCTTTAGCAGCGAGTGTGCTTCCCCCATCAAACAGAGAACAGACAAGTTTTCTTCTCCTGTAATCCTGTAAGTTTCTCTCTAGCATTGGTGAGAGAAATGAAGACTGGAAAACAAATTGTTTTCTCTACAATAATAGTTTCTCTACCTTTGTCAAGAAAGGGTGAACATTGTTGTTTTCATACCTGATTGCTAGGAGAAGACTCATTAAGAAATGAAGGAAGAAGGCATCATTACCAGATTAATTTCCATGTGAAGCTGTGTGCTCCTGACACCAGCTAATCTTCTTAATATGCTTACTTTTTTATAACTGAGTTCTCTTCTATACTGTCATATAATCCAGATTATTAAAACTGATAATTCGATTTTATATGGCTGTGTAGAAGGAGCATGAGGTTCCATCTACACAGGCCTGAAAATCTGGAAGGAAGTGGGATACAAGGAGGGGTTTCCACAAAATGCATGCCCCCAATACATGTTGGAGTCCAAATCAGCAATAGAATGTGCTTCAGTTGATTAGTGTATGGTCACTGCAAAGTGGGAATTTGAGAGCAACATGCACAGTGCTCATGTAAACTGCCCCATCACTGGAATATATGGATGCAGGAATTGGATATAGCGTTCTCATGTAGGTAAACAGACATCTTTCTCCCTAAGAGGAAATCGGTTCCCCCCCCCCCCATTCTTATCCGATAGCGTGCTTCTGTTCAGTAAATTTCTCCCAACAAGGTAAGAAAAATCATCTTTCTGTTGGAATGATTTGACATAAGAGGAGCTTTATAGCCTTTCACAAGAGTCTTTGTGGTTTGTGATCGCACATAGAGACTCTCAGGAGTGGGATTTCTTTAATCTGCATTTTGTTCTGAATTGTGTGGCTATGAAGAAGCAGCCTGAGACACACTCATGGCATATTGTAATGCAAGGTTATTCTGTATCAAGAGTGCTGATACATGCTGTATACGTAGAACAAGATATCTGCTCAGATTTCCTATACAGCTTGGGTTCAAGCTACCTAAAAAAACTGTATCTCCTGATATGAGTTTGCCTAGATTGACAAGGAGACTCTTTTTAGCCCAGTTAACTTTGAATAAGATGGGTGTGAACATGAGAACGGGCCTTCCTAGTAGACACACATGGACATTTCCTTCCCACAGATGTTGAAATAGCCCGTTGCTATCCTTTTGTCAGCAGGTGAAAACTTCAGATGTGCTTCATCTGACCCCTTGTCAGGGGAATACAGATGAAGATGAAGGGCTGCTAGGCCCAGCATCTGAGTCAGTGGAAAGTAGGGAACAACAGTTTCAGCCTGACACTGAGGAAGCTATCTCTGCAGTGCAAGACCAAGTGCCTCATGCAAGTGGGAGTCCTGAATTAACTCAGGATCAAGAGAGCAATGAGACAGAGTTAAGTATCCCAGAAAGACCAACTGAGGACTCATCCCATTCAGCTGTGTAGATTCACCCGGTTGGCACAGAGAAGGGCCAAAAAATGAGAGCACTTGTGCTGTGGAGCATAAAGAGTAGCAGTTTGGATTTGGTCTTTGCTGGGAGCAATGTTTGGAATCTGCTGCAGTTTGAATGCTGTCAGATGACTTTGTGTGCCTTATTGTGTATTAGACCTTGACTTTGAATTACATATGGTTTGGATGTGTTGGTGAGGATCTTTGGACTGGACTATTGCCTACGCCTTCTGGATTATCCCTGCATAGTTTATTGTTTGAATGTACTTTGGCTTTGACCCTGGGCTGATTAGTGATGAGTATAGTAAGTGACTGTTTATATTGAAAGATGCTGTGCAGGATTGCGACACTCCTAGAGACTTGGTTTAAAGTAGGTAAGTATCTCTCTATTCTTTCTCTGTTCTGGGCTACAGTCCCATTGCTTCATTGTGTATTCTATTTCTACCAAGTAGAGATTTTTTTTTTTGGGGGGGGGACAAAATTGTCCCTTTTAGTATTTCACTGTCTTCTTCACAAGTGGTGCTACTGTTTTTCCTCATTTGAGCATTGGCTTGTCTGGTTTTACCTTCAATATCTGGGCTTTAAGAAATCAGCTTTTTAAAAGTCCAGAGTGCCAGGCACTATCCATGCTGATCATTTAATGCAATTTCAAATCAGAATTGAAGAATGGTTTCATTGTGTAGTTGATCACATAGGAAATCCTGAAACCAGTTTGAGGTCCAAAACACAGGGCATTAAGGGTTTTCTTTCACATGCTTTTGTGGGAGTTGGTTGTCACCTGCTGCATTTCGAAGCTACCTTTGAACTGCATTAAATAGTCAGTGTAGAAGAAGCCTCCATTTGGTTCCCTCTTCCATCTGTATAACAGATACTTTCTTGTAGAAAATACTGTGTTGTTTTTAGAAGTTATACAAAATAATTAAAGAGATGCAATTGAAAAAAGAGAGATTAAGCATTTTTCTACATAATATATAGCAATGTTTACAAACAACATTGGATTAACAACATTGTGGAAAAGATGCACCAGGACTGTGGTACAGCTGGCTGGGAGTCAGCTGCATTAAGATCACTACTGACCAAAAGGTCATGAGTTCGAAGCCAGCCTGGGTCAGAGTGAGCTTCTGACCAATTTGTGTAGCTTTTTGTTGACCTTTGCAACCCGAAAAACAGTTGCATCTGCCAAGTAGGAAATTTAGGTACCACTTATGTGGGGAGGCTAATTTAACTAATTTACAAGGCCATAAAAATTTCCAGCAAGCATACCGGGGATGAGGAAGTACTTCATCAGTGTCGCAGATGGATGGTGAAGTGACAGCTCCCCTGGTGGCCAGAAAAAGTTGGAATGTTAAATAGCCTCTGACTGTCTGTCTATATATGTTGTGTGTCTATGGCATTGAATGTTTGCCATGTATATGTACATTGTAATCTTCCCCGAGTCCCCTGCGGGGTGAGAAGGGTGATCAACTAGATCAACTAGAGCAGAGTTTCTTAAACTGTGCTCCTCCAGATGGTTTGGACATCAGCTCCCAAAATTTCTAACAGCTGGTAAACTGGCTGGGATTGCTGGAAGCTGAAGTTCAAAACATCTGGTGAAGTACAATTTGAGAAAAACTGCACTAAAGTAAAAAAGAAAACCTCTTTCTAGGCAAGAATTGGAGTTGACTTGCAGAAATACATGAGGATCAGGTTATATTTTATTCATACATCAATAATAATAACCCTCCTGGATGTCAGTTTTGTTAGTGCTGCTGATTTGAAGATGAATGGGGAGTGCAAAGAAATGTGTGTATGCAATTGTGTGTAAAATTCAAATATTTGCAGCGAAGAGTTGGGCAGAAGAACAGCGGCAGTTGGAACTAAATGCGAATAACAATCTGGACCTGAAAATGAAATTAACCATGTGAATCAGAAACCAGATGTTAATTTCAAACGGAAAAAACATCACCTCAAAACAGAGATCCAAAGTTTTCTAGTTGAAGAGCTCGACATTTAACTTGACATAATTTTTGCCCAACTACTTATACAACTAAATCACATAGCAACCGTGTGATGTGTTCTTGTTTTGCACAAATCAGACATAATGGTACAAGAAAATATGATTAATCAATTTGAATAGGAGTTTTAATTATTTTAATGTCATAGTCACTTCTTGATATCTTGGATTCAATTTTGTTTTATTAAATAGCATTTTCTCACCATATGGTGTATGTATATTTTTCATATTAATTAGGTGCCCATGTGGAAATAGTATATTAATATATAATTAGTGTGGTTTATTTTAAAAAAATATCTTATTAAGTTTTGAACAATCCCCAATAACAATGGTGTGTGAATCATCTTCATAATCAACAGCTGCTGCCATCACCAAAGTCTTTGACAAGAATTTTGCATTCAGATAATAAAGTTTTTATCTCTGTCAAGATCTCATCCTTCTGCTCGTCAGCTGGGGTCCTTTTGCTTTCTTGTTTTATAGTACTTCCTATTATATATTATATTTCTGATGTTGCATAAAATACAATAGATCAAATTCTCCATAAGATAATAGGACATTTAAACATGAAGTATACAAATTAAAATCACCTAATAAAAGCATTAAAATCACATGATGCAAACTCGTAGAGCGGGCCATTCCAGATGTCGATTACACACATTCCATATTTACTTCTTGTACTGCGTTACTTTACTAGTCAAAAGCTAGCAAAGTAAGCTGTATATTTATGTTATGTTTCATATGCATTTTCAACTGGACAACATTTTCAAAATTTTTGAAGGTCTTCTTGGTCAAAATGGGATCCTTTTGAGTCTAAGTGAAAATCTGTATATAGTGTCAGTCATCATCACCACCCATCATCAGAGGCTATCACTTGTGGCCGAATAAGATTGCTTTCCAAGTGTAAGGTCTTGGCAGTGGGTTTGTAGGTGACTGCAGAGACCCATTTTTGATCTGAATGTTCTTTCACAGTGAGGACATCAATTTTCAGATGGAAAGCAGTCCTGACAAGAATTGGCTTTATGTGCCTTCCTCTAGACACTTTTTTCCCATTCGCCCTCCATTTGTACCTCTACAAAATTCACAGCACTATTGGTATCAGCTGAACTCAAGTTAGAATGCTTAAGGGCCAGGGATTCCCAGTTCTCGGGAATTTTTAAGGTTAGAGTTAAGTCCATCTTTAAATCTCTTTTTCTGCCCACCAATACTCTGTTTTCCATTCTTGAGTTGAGAGTATAGTAACTGCTTTGGGAGATGGTGATGCAGCATTCAGACAGTTTGGCTAGTCCAGCTAAGTTTATGGTAGAGGCTCAACACTTCAATGCTGATGGTCTTTGCTTCTTCCAGAACACTGTCATTTGTTTGCCTGTCTTCCTGAGAGATTTGCAGGATTTTTCAGAGTGATATTAGGCAATTTCAGCGGTGTGTGTGAAGAGGTCCTAATGCAATGGCTTAATAGCTTATCCTTCCTAAGGGAAGAGTTGCTTTAAAAGAGAAAAAAAGAAGATGAAGGGAAAGGGAGCTGTCCCATGTCTTTGTGTAAGCATGCTAGTGTTATAATAATAGAATACGAGAGATTTTCCCTGTGTAAGCTGTACCTGCCCTCTAGAAGATCTACCCTTTGTTTCATTTCAAGTCTTTCCTAAATCAGGAGGAGGCAAAAAAAAAATTAAAAAGACGACATCATTTTTGTGACTTTTTTGTTTTTTTCACCTCTGACATTTACTTCAACATTCCTAAAATATTCATATTTTGATTCTGAAGCATGTGAAAATTCAGGTCCATCCCTAAGGTGTTTTATGATTGTTAAAGAATTATTTGATGCACGGTGACAATAGAAGCTGGATCATGGTTACTAAATTATGGAGCAATGTTAGAAGACATTTCTTGCAGCCTTGTCTTTGATATTGTATCATGTGTCCATAATATGAAGATATTATCAATGAACCTAAGGTATAGGAGAGATTTTTTGGATCCAAGAGCCTAAAGAACTGGGTTTTTTAGATCAATTATGAAGATCTCAGCATATTGTAGCATCATGCACGTGCCCATTGCAATAGCATTAAACTTGAAGGTATATGTTGTGTCTGAAAAGAAAATAGCTGTGCGTGTGAACAAAGTGGTAGACCTTGGTGACTGGGCCCCCATCTGCACTGCCATATAATGCAGTTTGAATCTGCATTATATTGCCTGTATACATTCATATAATATAGTTCAGTGCTATTAAACTTTATTGTATGAGTCTACACTGACCATATATGGCAGTGTAGATAGAGCCTGTGTTTGCTATGCTCCCACTTGGAATTATGTTCCTGATAACTTGTAGTCCATCCTTGTGTTGAATGTTGGTATATGAGGATTTCACATCCATAGCAACTTAAGCTGATTTTCCTTGGGAGATTGTGGTGGCATTGCAATTTCTGCAGGAAGTAGGTAGTATCCCTCATATACTTAAGAGCATTGGTGGTATACAGTCTGTGAGTATTGTACAGATAGCCAGAGAATCCAGATACTTACAATGTAACAATGAAATGAGCTGTTGTTTTGTGTCTACATGCATGAGTACACTCCAGCACTACAGCTCGTATTTAAAAATAGGATTATAATTATTTAATTGTCAATTGCTGTATCTTGTAGATTTGAGCAGAATGCCAGTTCTGTTAATTTAAAAAAAAAACCCACCCATAATATTCTATAGGGTTTGATTGAATGAGGAAAAAAGACAAGGTTGTAAGGTTGATCCTGCAGCAGTTCTAAGTGATTGCTAGCACTAAGCTGTAATTACAATTTTTGTATTCCTACCACTTCAGAGATGGTGTTGTATTTGAGTCAGATTTATTTTCGCCTCCTCTCATCCCTCCCGAAACAAAGAGCAATAATCTCAATCAAGGCTATTTGTTGAAAAATTAATGCTGGTGATTCTCAGGAATCAGAAGCTTTTAATGTTAGATTGGAATTTGTATAGTTTCTGTGCCATCGTACATTCATATTTATTAAAAAATATCCTGATTGCTATAATACTCACTGCTGCCACAGTTGCACCATACAGAAGCCCAGCAACATGGTTGCAGAGGTGTGAGATTGCTATCAGCCATCTACATAAAGTTACATAAAGGTTGCCAAATATGGTCTTTTATTACCTTTTGAAAAATGTGAGTGCTCGTGTCATGCTCTCAACTTTTTGTGAGACAGACGATTGGCAACTTATTCTGGATCTCTGCACAGATCCTACTTGTTTGAAGGCTTCATCTAGCTCTATTCCAGACATATTTCTGCTGTGTTAAGTTTAATGCTTGTGATTTCTCTTTAATAGCATTCATGAAAAAGACTGATAGCACTGGGGCCCAAGCTAAGCACGGTGGTATTCCCTTCCCCCTTTTTTTGGTACAAGGTTTTATGATGTACTGTAAATAGGAATCACTTCACAATTCTCCTCTCTGAGGTCTTTGTTGTTACTGGGAAATGCACACCATCTCCTTTCAACTTTTTTTATTATTCCCTTGTCATTTTGCAGCTTGTTGTGTTGTTGTCTGACTTCAAGCCATTCCCAGGTTATGATGACCCTAAGGTGAACCTATCATAGGGTTTTCTAAACAAGTTTTATTCAGAGGAGATTTCCCTTTGCCTTTCTCTGAGGCTGAAGCTAAGAAAGTGTGTCTTGCACAGTGAATTTCCATGCATGAGAAGGGATTCAAACTCTAGTCTCCAGGATCATAGTCCAATGCTCAGATCACATCTTTATGACTAAAAATCAATTAAATACTGGAGACCAAACAGAAGAGTTACTTTCGGAAGTGGGGGTACAAAGCAGGTACAACATGTACCCCATCAATCTGTCTGAATCAGTGCTCCTCAACCTGTGGGTCCCCAGGTGTTTTGGCCTACAACTCCCAGAAATCCCATCCAATTTACCAGCTGGATTTCTGGGAGTTGAAGGCCAAAACATCCAGGGACCCACAGGTTAAGAACCACTAGTCTAATTCATAGTGCAATCCTGTGAATGTTCACTTAGAAGGCAATTTTGTTGTATTAACTGTGGGAACCTCAACCCATGTCTGATATAAGAGACTCCCCCCTGGACACACAGAAGACTGGGCAACTTGGAAGGTGCTGAACAGACTGTGTTCTGGCACCATGAGATGCAGAGTCAACCTTAAGATATGGGGCCACAAAGTGGAATCCACGACATGTGAGAACAATCCATAGACCACCTATTACAATGCAGTCTGAGCCCTGCTACATGCACAATGGAGGACCTTCTTATAGCAACACCAGAGGCACTCCAAGTGGCCAGCTACTGTTCAAAGGATATTTAATTAAAATTAAATAAAATAATTAAAAACAAAGGAAATAACTGAAAATTTGCTATTTCATATAGCTCAAAACCTGCTGGCTAAGGTAGGACTGACCTCACATCTATTTGCTAGACATGGGATCTGCTATTGAGTTATAGTTATAAACTGTGAATGCACTATCTTATATACTGCTTATATTAATGATTATATTAATTTTATCAAATAACAACTGTTAGCACTTCTTTTAAAAACGTTCTAAAAAGCTGCATTGGATAGATTTTATTTTCTTCTCTTTCTAATGCAACAACAAAAAATGGCAGTGGTAAAATGAACCCTCATGTTGTCATTTCATTTCACTGTTCATTCCACTTATTGGCATCAGTAAATGTAGTTTATACCCTGAGCTTCAGGTAAATTAATTACAGTAACTCTGATCTGGCTCACACAACAAGAGCTTGCCATTCAAATATTTAATGCCATCACATTTTAAATTAGTCCAATAAATTGAAAAACCTGTAACTTGTCAACTTTTCTACTTTGTTCTACGTCTTACATTGAAAGATTGCTTTTTCATTAAGGAAGCAGTAAATTAACATTTGGTAGCCTGACAGCTTGCAGAATGCATAAATGTGGTCACAGCTTATTTTTGGGAGTAATAATTAAGATGGGCCATCATGACTATTTTGGGGCAGCCCCCCCCCCTTTTTAACCAGTGAGTGGTCAGGTACAGGGCAGGCAAAAGGAGAGAAACCTGTCTGCCAGTCTTATTTCAAGTGTGCTGTGCTGCATATGAAATACCTTTAATCTGAATGTGTAAACCTCATCTCCCAGGGTAAAGCAAAAATCAACTTTATCATTGTTGAAGAAAAAGATGCCTTCCTTTGCCCAGGGAGTGGGGGGCAGCAGTTTTCTGTGACCTCTTCAAAGCTTTACTACAGATTGTTGAATATCTGAGAGAGTGGTTTGAATACTGGTCTACAACTGCAGAGACCAGGATTGTTATCCCCAAGAAGACTCAATGACAGCTTCGCTTTAGGGTCACCATAAGGCAGAAAACAACAAAGGTTTGAATAGGTAGTGCACCATCTATCATCTCTTGCTTTTCTCTTTCATACTGAGACCACTTAACTTACATGGAAACACATCTTTCCCCTAATTTTTTCTTCTACATGGCTCCTTTCCCCTTCTACAAGGGGAAAGGAGCCTCAATTGTGCTTTAATAGAGAGGAAACTTTTTAAAAACATGCTACATGAAATCAGGAACAAATTTGAGGTTGAGATGGTTGGGGAAGCCTTATTTCATTTGGTGAAGGGGAAAATATCCTGTTGGTCATGGAAGTGGAATATCTCTTTGGGGATTCACATACATACTCATTACCTGCTTTTAAGCATCACTGTAAGCTGTTTTTGATCTCAAAAATACTTGTTAATGTCCACACACACACACAATGCCATCTTGATATGCAAGACACATCACTGAAGAAAGATTGCAACAGCCACGAGATTCTTCACACTATTTTCTTAGGAGAAAATTTGAAACCGTATTTTGTACATAACACACAGGGGATGGTGTGTGTGTAAAAATATTGCTTTTGCATAGAAAACATGTTTGCTGATCAAATGCAATTTCTGCACTGGAAAGGTAAGCATTTTGGGGGGGGGGGGCACTGAATTTTACCCAGGAAACTTTCAAAGAATAAAAAACACTCAAAAACTGCACAGAAATTGTTCTAGTAGAGTGTGCTGATCAAGCTATAACTAGTAGTAGAAGGGGAAAGAGAGCTGCTCAGATGTTGGATCAAGAGCAGCAAAGGAAACGAATTAGGGAGATATTCATGACCCCTACAGATACTGACTCGTTTGAAGGTTTCACAGATTCTGAGATGGAGGAGGAGGGAGATGGCTGTAGAGGTTTGAAGCGGGTTACCCGGGAGAAGAACGAGAGAGGAAGCAGATCCGTGAAATACTTAATGCTCCAACTGAGGAGGAAGACTTTATGGGGTTCATGGGGAGTGATGGGACTGGGAGTGATAACGGGGAGGAGGATGAGCTAGACTGGACCCGTGTGCAAGAGATCAGGGACATATGTACTCAACCTACATCTAGTGATGAGTTTGAAGGGTTTTTGGGTGACTGGCAACTGGGAAATACATGGGGTGATCTAAGTCTTTATAGACGCTGGAAAAGTTGGAAGGACTGGCGGTGGCGAGCAGCTGTGGAAGCAGCTGAGAGTGATGAAGACAGGGTGGAGAGCAGTTCATCATCCGATAATGAGTTATAGGATAAAAGAAGGTATCAAACATTGGGAACTTTGCAGTAGGCAAAGTGTTGTATTTAGGCTTGGGACTTTGTTGCTGCCATTACTTTCGCCTTGGGTCCTGAGACTGCAGATTGCTGTGTTTCCGTGCTTCTATTGACTGAAATCCTGTAAGTGCTGACTTCTACTCCCCTGCTGACTTCGGATTGTTTTTCGACGACGACATGGTGTTTTGGACTTTTACTTCTGCTTTTGGATGTGCCCCGACTTTGGACCGTTTTCTGACTACGTTTTTGCTTGCTTCCACCTTGCTACATTGTGTTTAGTGAACTCTGTAACTTTGAAGCAATTTGCTTGAACTTTTTGTTATCCCAGATAATACTCCGGTATAATCCGGATTATTTCTCAAATTGCGTTTTTTGCATAACAGTTTGCTATAGACTTTGCTTATTTGCTAGAAACACTGAGTTAAGTGTTTCTAAGCTATTTTTGTTATATTAATAAACTTTGTTTGGACCTTTTACTTGTGTTTGACTCCTATAAGGCTTCTGGTTCATGACAGAAATCCTTGCATTCTTATAGATTAGTGAACTTAATCATTATTCTTACATCCCCAATATTGAGACACCCATTCTTATGAAAAATTAGCTTATTACTGAATATTCTTTACATCACTAGTATAAAAATAGGAGTAGGAGCTTTTCGCAAAAGGGATATAGTAGGACCATTTTAACAGCATTAAACACCCCCGGTAAAGAAGTGCACTGGGACCTTCCTGCACAGCCACTCACAGGAATAAAAATGTAAACTATCAATACAATAAACTTATACAACAACATTTTATTATGGTCCAAAGACAGTTATTGCTCCGTAAGTGTGCAAGGTTTATAAGATTAACAACAGCAGAGTAATAACACACAGTTGGATGATTTTTTTAAAAAAACAACTTATATTTATTGGTGCCATGTAATAAGTCTACACTTCAGTTTCTTACACTTCCTCTAATCCCTCTCCACACAAATATATTTCTTGGAACATAAGCAGTGGGGGCTTTGCTTTTGATAATGAAAATGCACATAGTCAGCAACTGTTGTCCACAACTTTAATTGCCTCCCATGGATCCATTACAATATTCTCCTTCCACAACATGCAAGCAATAAAAATTGTAAAATTCTTCTTGTGAATGCAAAGATGCCAATATTCTGCTACAAGTTTTATTTTTCCCTTCTACCAAGTTAGCAGGAGATTTTAATGTTGGTCTGTTCATGGATTAGTATCAGGACCCCAGGACCCCAGGCACCTGCCTGCATGCCCCATGTGTCAAGATGACACTGGGCTATGGATTACTTCAGAAGATCACAGTAAATATCCAATGGTTATAAATAACTAATACCTGTATCTAAATCTAAATAATCGGAATAAAATGTATTTCATCTTTTTATGTATAAATGTGAGAAGCTAGACAGCTTCACTAGGGTATAGCTTGCTGATGCACTCTAAGGGAACTTGGAGAAGTGAAGAAAACCTTTTGTCAATCAATAGTGAGCATTAGAAACAGAAGTGGGAAGATAGCTCACCTGATGCCAGTCTTATTATGACCTCATCACGTGGAGGCCAAGAAGTGTATTCTCATTTCTTGGTACTGCTGGCATGCTGCCTGCACGGACTCTGCCAGAGCCCATCAGATAACTCATGGCTATTTCTGGCAGGGTTCCATTGCAGCTCTGTGCCAGTAATGTATTGGCAGCACCAAGAAGCGGGGAGAAGAAGCCAGGGACAGTGAAGAAACTTCATGGGAAGGGATCCCATGGCAAACCACAGCAAGGGGATGAAACAGTCAGCTGCTCTATGGTTTCCTTCACTGTCCCCAAGCTTCTCAGTCTCCATATGATAAGGTCATAATTAAATATGCAACAGTTTTGAAAGGATGTGGCTATAGCAGACTATGATAGAAGAACTAGCCAAGAGGATGAACTAAAAGGGAGAGAGAAGCAAGTTGATGGCATAAAAGAGTCACTATGGTTTTGCAAGCAAACCTGGCAGGTTGAGTGGGTCCAGGTCCAAGAGCTGTGACTACTGTGCAAGAATTCACAGGAATGGTAGCCCAAACAACAGAGAAACCCCAAGTGTTGTTCCTTTCCCAAAGAAATCCAGAGGTAATAGGCAAGGCCAGTCATTGAGTGGAGTTTGCTCAGCTACTATATTTAAGAGACTTAGAATTTTTGAGGTCTGAGGAAAGGCTTACTGCAAGTGTTCTTTGCACTGGATAAAGAAATACTAGAGACTTGCAATGGGCTGTGATGCTCTTGGAGATGCCTTGCTTGTACAGTCAGGATTTTCTTCTTTCAAACCTGGACCAAGCAATAAATCCATTATAACAGTAGAACCTAACTTCCTAGAGCAGTGTGTGAGTGTGATTACTATTCGCTGATCAGGGTTAGGGTAAAGACAACATGGTATAGTGGATTCAGCTTTCAACTATGACTCAGGGGACCAAGATTTGAATCCCCATGTGACCATGGAAACCTCCTGAGTGACCTTGGGCAAATTCACATTCCACCTCAGAGTGCGGCACAGGCAAACTCCTCCTGAACAAATCCTGCTTTTGAAACCCTGTGATAGGTTTAACTTTTGAGTCACCATAGTTCAGAAATGACTTTAAAGGACACAAGAACAGGATACTATGATAAAAACTAAAACTAAAGTATTTTAATTGCTATCTGTTTTCATAGAAAAATGTGAGAAACATCTCGCTATTTAATGCACTCTTTAATTTGTTTTCATTTCCTGTTTCTACCCCCAAACCAAATTTGGTGTCATGACATTTCAATGGTTTGCTTTCTTTCTTTTCAACAGGGGCTTCTACGTATAACAGTTTTTATATTTTCTGCAAAAGTTTCTGCCAAGCTGTGAAACCTGGGAAGCTCCGGGTCCGTTGCAGAACATGCAAGCAAGGAACACTGACACTGTCGAGGGTAGGTACTAGTTTCTCTCTGGAGCGATGTTGGCAGGCTTTAGATAACAGATTAGAACAATGGTTCTCAACTTGTGGGTCCCCAGGTGTTTTGGCCTACTCCCAGAAATCCAAGCCAGTTTACCATTTATTAGGATTCCTGGGAGTTTGGGGACCCACAGGTTGAGAACCACTGGATTAGAAGATATAGTGTCGTAGAAGGATACTTAGCAAATATAAATAATGCTCTTACTCTGAGACACTTTCATATTTCACAGTTTGACCACTATTATCCACTTTAACTGCCAGAGTTCCTTCCCATTGAATCCTGAGGTTTGAAATGTAATGAAGTACTATAGCTCTCCAATTCATTCAATCACATTCTATTGATTTTGTCTAAATTAGTAATGTAGTGTGGTTAACCTCTTATGATGCTGGTCTTTTAAATTATATTTGAACATCTCTCCCCAAAAGTGTCGATTTTGTGTTATTACGATATAAGCAAACAAACTGCTTAAAAGGCACCTTCATTTGTTTTTTCGTTCTACATTTGTTAATCATGGTTCCATTTCCTCCACTTATTGCTTGTGTTGATTTTTTAAGGATGAATTGTATTAAACTGCACTGGATTTGTATTTTAATTTGCAAATGAGTCATAAAATGTTGTTTATTGCCAGCTATTCTGAACAAAGAAGCAGAGTATAAATATTTTTAAAATAACAACTCTCTAGTGGAATGTACTTCAAAGTTAACATGCATTAGATCTGTCAGGAAATGGAATAAGGTCTTGACATGAGGAAAGTGTTTCTGGTCTTCTGTGGATTTATGATCATGCGTCATGTTAGGAAATTCTGGCAAATAATATTTAAAGCTAGAGATTATGTAAGTTTATACAGACAGGAAGTTTTCAAAATTGCTATAAAGATGAATCTATCTCTGTTTCTAATGTTTACATTGACCACTCTGCCTTTTAAACATTCTAGTATTTCTTCATGTCTTTTCAATGCTCATATCAACTTGTTTCTTTTTTTAATTTTTTACTAGGTACATGCTTTGCATTTGGCCAAAGTCAAGACAAAATAGTGTGTGTGTGTGTGGGGGGGGGGGGGGGAGATAATACAACTAAGCAGGGTATTCATTCTTCCAATAATAGCATAGTGCTATTTTGCACTTTGCTAAATGGATTGTTTTGCCTCATCCCAAACCTCAGCAGTCTAGTAGAGTAATGCCAACCTGAACAGGACTGTACACTCATCTCCCCTCTCTTTTGATAATATAGAGAGAAATACAATCAATAGGGATAATTGGAAGCCCCCCCCTTCCCCCCAATTGCGATGTATATTCATTCAAAGGGTAATCAAACCCAATATTTTTCTGGACAAAAGGTGGAATCAGAATTAAGATTTGTACATTTGCATCCTCTAACCTTAATCCCCCTTTGCCCGTGAGACTATCACAAGTTAAAGCTTGACCCAGCAAATGTATACCTCTCATATTCTCTATTAACTGATGTTTTTAAAAAACAAATCTACATCTAGTGCCTTCATTGTTGTATGCTTCCTTGAAGGGCAAGGACAAGGTTATTTTCCTTTTTCTGTTTATTTGTTCACAAGCATGATTCCTGTATATTATTATTGACCAACTATCAGTATCATTAGTAATATTATTACTGCTACTTCCAATTGGAAACCTATGTGGTTTAACACCTATGATAAGGACAGCAAAGAAGGAGAGCTATAACTTTATACATATTCTAGTAACTCTGTCTTTATGATGCTGCCACTACTTCTTTTACATGTCATTCTTAATTATGATTTATGTATTATTGCATGCTGAGTATTGAATAATGAATAATGCCTGTATGTTGCCTTTGCATGTTTAGTCATAAACTTGAAAAAGTCATTTTTTAAAAATTGCTTTTTTCTTAATCTCCCAAAACAAAAATACAACCCACCCAAGATTTGTTTAGGTTACTTTTGAAATAAAATGGAAATTATAAATCAGACCCAGTCTATGCACTAGTATCTTCCCAGGCATACTCATTATTTGCTCCTCTCTCCTCTATTACAACAACAAAGGGGAGAGTCCTGGGACCCTCCAAATCCCTTTTAGACAAATCCCACTTTAATATGCAGTCTGAATTTTAAGGTATGGTTAATTTTAACTACAGTAAGTTAAACAAGTTTTTAGGTAACCTGTTTCTAGAAACCAAAAAAAAAAATGACATGAAAACTTGTCGAACAACAGGTTTTCATAATCTTCAGACCTTTACTAGAAGAAGTCAGAAATTCTGAAAACATTAAATGATGGCCAAGCTTTATCAGTCCATCTTTGAATGATGAAAACAAGGCTTTTAAAAAATCCCATTTCCATTACTATGTAGGATAGCAATCCAACTGCAACTATTCAATCTTGTCTTTGTTGCACGAAGAATACCGTTTCATTAGAGTTGTGCCAATGTAAGTAATTCAGTCTCTGGATTAATCGGGTTGGAGTCACCTAAACTCACAAACTCAAAAGCCATATTTCAGATCTATGCATAAAAGTAAAACTGAAAGATGAAGTACATATTGATTTTCTGTTCCTCTTATAGTTTTCATTGACTGTTTCAACTTTTGTGTATGTTTCAGTAATTAGGTGTTTCCACAACATCTAATATGTTTATGGATTTACTGTAGTCCTTGCTACAGGCATAGGCTCTTGCCCTAAACAATCTGCTCAGCAGTTTTAGAATTTGAATATTGGCTTGATTTACTATGAAATTAACATTGGATTCCTGTTTTTTTAATATTAGCAGTGAACCTGATTGTTCCCACACTCTACATGCAAATGTTTCCTCTGGAGAAAGAGACCTCTGGGGCATTCTTCCGTTCCTGATACATTTCAATGATACTCTTTTTAATGTTGGCTTTGTGCTGCAAGGCAGAGACACCAGCTTTGAATTTGTGTGTGTGTGTGTGTGTGTGTGTGTGTGTGTGTGTGTGAGAGAGAGAGAGAGAGAGAGAGAGAGAGAGAGAGAGAGAGAGAGGAAAGAATTTCCAATTCAAGGTTAAATTGGAAATGCAATGCTTTTTTAGAGCATTGAATGTGCTTACTTTTTATTCTTCAGAAACAACCTGGAAAAGAATGTCTGAAGGCTGTAAAATGGAGCTGACAATACCAAATGTCTTATTTCTTCTGTATCATCTAGTATTTTACTGAATGAAAATTAGGGACACTTTTCTTCATCACCATGACCTTAAAGCTAGCCCATGCTAAATTCAAATATGTAAAAGCTGGAAAATGTACACACAAACAAATTGTTTCAGATGATTGCTGAAAAAGATACAGAAGAATACAGCACTTGTCCCCGTCCCCCCCCCCCCCCCCGCATTAATATATACCTTGATTTTCCCCAGTCCATTAGGACCAGGACCATTCAACGCAGTTTGGTCTCCCAGATGCTTGGGTTCCTCTTGTGGCTATGTTGTACAAATGGGACAACTGTTGCACTCTAGTCTTGAGACACGTTTTCACCTAGCACCACACCAGAGTCCAGTAGTACTATCTCCAAAAGTTTATTAAGAAAAGCATTTACAAAGGGGAAAATGGCATTTCCCAAAAGTGCAGTAGAATAGGAAATACAAAATACCAGCAATTCAAAAGTGTCAAAGTACATGAGGTCAAGAGAGCCAACATCTCAAATATAAATCCATAAGTATGAAAACAGGAACCCTATCCCTTCAAGGAACACAGGCCAAAAAATAAGAAACTTGAATCATGAACTTGAGAGCCAAGACAGGAAAGTCATCCTTATGGCAGCGTTGTCTCCTCTGAGAGGCACAGAGTTTAAACCTGACCAAGAAGCCATGAGACCATGCCGAATGGACCTGGGCTTCAAGTACTTCTCACGGATTCTCTCAGAACATCTAATTAGTCTATATTTCACTCCCTCCATTCTCAAACCTAATCTGGCTTCTCGGGAAAACTCCTCATCGACCAAAAGCCATTTCACAAGAGAACTGCAGTCTTCAGCTTCTGTTGCCTGGGAACAAGCACAGGAAGCCCAAACAACGGCTTCCTTGGCCTGCAATTCTCTCTGATCACTTGCAGACTGTTCACTTTGAAACCCATCAATTCCCTAATCCTCAGAAACCTTGACATGAAAAAAGCAGGGTCACCAAGGATTAAAGAATGTACCCCAACTCCTTCTTAGTACTAGATGGTGGAGTCTTCCTAAAATGTAAACATGTTGCCATTGAATTATTAGTCCCAATTGGAGTAGAATAATCCCAGTTGACTCAATTGGGACTTGGTAAATTCACATGTATTAAAGTTCCTTTGATTTATTTGACAAGCAACACAGCAAATGCTCGAAATGGGAAAAGAAGGCCTTCAGGTTCACCTTGTGTATGTCACAGCCTCACACATTTCTTACAAGCTGCTCACTTCATAAGCACCACAGCAGATTAGAAGCCAGTATTTGTTTCGGTGACACTCTCTTTTATTGGCATGATAGCAAAACCTGTGCACAATCCACATTAAACATGTTGGGCAGAATTAACTTGCTTAGGCAAGTTAATCCTTTTTGGGTTGGTAAGCTGGGAACAGGCAACTTAATTGAATTGAACTTCATGAGCACTCTCTCTTTCTGGCATGAAGACTGACATTTTAAACATTCATAAGTATCCTTATTTTAAAACCCTCTTTAACTGTCATGCCTATTTGCATATTATTATTTTAAGAGGTGTTAGGAATGAATTTAACATTTATAGAACCAGAGAAATGCCAAGGAAACCTCTCTCTCTTCCTTCTTTTTTAAATAAGAAAAATAACTGTGACTTAAAGGCTGGTTTTATGCGCATTTCATGACCTCCTGCTGTATAAGAGATTTATGCTGAACTGAATTTAATTGTCAGAAAATATCCCTAGCAGTATATAGAAAGAGTGGCTTTACGTATATTTTGTCAAGGCATTACGTTTATGTCTACGTTGATAAATGTTAGTTTTCCACTCATATATTAAAATATAGTAAAATATAGTAAAATATCCAAGTATGTTCGAGTTTTCATGTTATGGGAAAAAAATCAATCAGACCATGATTTCGTGGTGGGAAGGTGGGGGATATTTGGGATGAGTTATGATTAATTGCATACAGTCAGTTATTAATACTGGTGTGGCAATTGGGCCAAAATACTATGAGTATTTGAACCAGTGAGAAAGTGAATACATGTGACTAACATGTGCCAGAATGAGAAAAATAAATTTTATACGTTAAGCAAGAAATCTGCTATACTCAGAGGAAAGAAGCCCACATTAGTTCCCAGCAGGATCATCTGCTTCTCTGTTCAAATTAATTGCTCATGCAGAGGTGTGTGGGGATTTCAGTCTCAATGTACTAGCTGTTTAATAGGTAATGAAAAGAAAAATGTGTCAAATATGACTCTGTTTTTGCTATTAGTTCATTATATGACAATACCAAATTAACCTCTTTGCGTAAATCATTCAGAAACCATAGGATATATTTTTAGTGGACTATGGTTGGATCCACCTTAGTTATATTTAGAGCAATTCAAACTAATGATTTAATTGTGTTGCATCACTAAGATAAGTTCCACTGATTTCAACTGACTTAAATCCCACTAATTTCAACCAGTCTTCTATAAATACAGTAGAGTCTTGCTTATCCAACCTTCACTCATCCAACGTTTTGTATTATCCAACGCAGTTTGCCTCCCGTCCGGATCCACAGCTGTTTCAATACATTGTGATGTTTTGGTGCTAAATTCATAAATACAGTAATTACTACATATCTTTACCATGTATTGAACTGCTTTTCTGCCGATTTGTTGTACAACATGATGTTTTGGTGCTTAATTTATAAAATCATAATGTAATTTGACACTTAATAAGCTTTTTCTTAATCCCTCCTTATTATCCAACATTTTCACTTAACCAATGTTTTGCCGGCCTGTTTATGTTGGATAAGCGAGATTCTACTGTGTAATTAAATCTGGATTCACAGCACTGTGTGAATTCCATTTGTGTTCATGTGTTCTTTCAAATTTTCATGTCTTTTACATTGTGATTGCAACAAAATTCCTTGTTAGCTGGCTGTAAGTATGGCAATTTACTTTTTTTTTCTAGAGAGAAATAAGACACAAATATATTTCCACTATTTCAGAAATAATTAATTGAAAGAGATAAACTAATTGGATTCACATTTTGAAGTATTCATAAAATTCATCCACTAAATGGAAAACACTTTAAATTATCCCTCAACATGACTTTCCCTGTGTTTATAGATGTTTCGTGCCTCCTTCTCAAGAGTCCACTGATTTTTTTTGTACATAGCACTATAGATTGAAATCCCACACACACCTAGTTAAAATAAGACTGCCTTCACTGTCAATAGCCTTGATGTGTGAACTGCAGCAGGCAAACTAAAATGAAAGTGCTCTTAGGTTTGTGCGTGTGTGTTTTGGAGCAATGTTGACAAGTTGTTTAGCATATGATATAGCAACAAGAGATTTTGAAAAATGAAAAGTGTTGAACAAAGCATGCTGAGAGGTTGTGTAACAGGACATTCTAGCAGTGAATATAATTGACAAAAGAGGATGTCAGTTATGCAAAGTTCATTCCATACATGTTTCAAAACTATTTCTACTAAAGTGAGTAACTCTCATCTCCTACCAAATTACAGCAATTCTCCAACATACTGCAATTCTGGCTTGAAGATTCTGGGGACTTATAGTAAAAAGGTAACTTTTTCAAGCTCACATATAACGTGTGTGTGTGAATAATATCATATATACAATGGTGTAGTGAAATGATGTCTCTTATATAAAAGAAAGCCACTTTGAGTCTCCTTGTGGGGAAAAAAATGGTGTATAAATGAACATAATCATAACCATAACCATAATAATATAATAATAATAATAATAATAATAATAATAATAATAATAATAATAATAGGAAAATCAAGGTTTGATTTTTAAAAAAACAATCCATGGATGGTTGAATGACAGAATTTGTGGATACAGAGACCCAGATATGTGTCTCCATTTATTCCCTTGAAATAATAAGCCTTATGGCATTTTTAAAACTCTGCTTTATTATTAGGGCTGTAAAGTTGTAATTCCTGGATTAATTCAGTGTGAGACATGCTGTGATAAAATATTGTGTTGTTGCTGGAGTCTATGAGTCCTTCCAGGCAAGCGCAAAATGCAGGGCCTGTCATGAGTTTATGTTAGGCATCAAAATGACATCTCAGGTAAACCCGAATTAATCTGGAGTAAACTGGGGCCACTTCTACACAAGCCTTTAACCTGCACCCAACCAAGTTTAAGACACCCAGTTGGGCACGGATTAAAGTTTCCACACCTCGCCCAAAACCTATGCTTTTGGGGGGAGGGGGGATCTGTATGCCCCACCCAGAAAAGGGCTTAGAATAAAAAAAGTACTCACCCAACCATTATTAAACTGCTGGTGAACCCCTCCTGGTATGTAGAAATGATGTGCCGGAGGGGGGGAGGATTTTCCTCCTTACCCACCCTCTCTTGGTGGGAGAGATCTGGCAGCACGAGCTGGGTGAGTAACTTTTTTTTAAAAAAAAATAACCCTTTTCTAAAACGGTGGGAGGGAGAGGTTTGGTGCTGTAATTGGGTTTTACAGGCTCTAGGGATGTTATCCCAGGGCTCAATCCACTCAGGGTCCACAACTGGGAAGACCTGGATGTTTTGAGAAATCTGGGGATTTCCAGGTGTCAAATTAATTTGGGACAAAGCAGGGTTTTCCTGCTTTGTCTTGAATTAATTCGGCTTTAACAGAGGCGCCATTTGGATGTCTCCAATAAAACTGTGGGATCTCCCACTGGGAGGGAGGAGGAGCAAAATCCTGGGGTTTGGGTGTGTGTGGGGATTCGATCCTGGGAGGAACGGGGATAAAATATCCCCATTCTTCCCAGGATTGAGACCTGTATAGAAGGGCCCTAAAATTATGCTACCATTTTGCATGTACTTTTTGAGCACCTTAATTCAAAAAATCTAACTTTATTTGATAAAATGAACTAGTAAGTATTTCACAGGCTCTTTACTCATCCTCACACCAGCTTTTCATTTCTTTCCTCTCCCTTGCTCAGAAGCCACAGCAAATCTACGTCATCTCATTGCACCATCATTTTTCATTCCCTTCTTGTATTCTATCCATCCAGTTAACCAATAAATAGCTGGTCTGTTAATCATTTAAAGAGATTATCTTTTTTAAAGAACTGTAACAAAATACCAGTAAATTTCCTACTTGAGTACTTTACTCAACTGCCTTTAGCAAATAATGTGTCCATAGGAAATACGGTAGTGTTTGGAAAGGCATTTGACTGACTGTGGAAGAAGAAAGCAAGATACCCCTGACAAATCATTTCTTCAGCAAATTTGAGCTGAATTTTCCACAGTAGCTCATTGTCTGCAGGTTCAAATAGACTCACCCTGAGTGAGCATAGTAATAACACCTGAAAAGTAGAATAGAAAAATTACTTGAAAATAGGAGAAAGAACTACATAATAAGTACCAAGAGTTATTTGTGATACTTGATCCATTGGCACAGTCAAGGCCTGTTCTTAATGAACACAGTACAGTACAATAATAAAGGCTGATCTCCAAAAAGCAGCTTTTAAAATTAGGTTATTTTGAGGCACCATGATGATGATTTTATATAATTATGCAGAGATTTTAGAAACATGAAATACTGAGATCTCATAACAAATCTTAAAATTCTAAAACGAATCCAATTAGAGGAATATTGATAATCTAGAACAATTCCAGAGGAGGGCAACTAAAATTATCAGTCTAGAGACCATGTAATGTGTCAGTATGTGAAGTGGCTGGATATGTTTAGCCTGCGGAAGAAAAGTTTGAGAGGAGACATGATCACCATGTTTAAATATTCGAGAGGATATCATAAGGAAGAGGGAGCAGGCTTGTTTTCTACTGCCCTTGAAACTGGGACTCAAGGCAGAGAGTTCAAATTACAGAGATTCCGCCTGAACATTAGAGCCACCGCAAACTACAGGAAAGCAGGAGCGAGCTTGCGCTTGCGCTCGCTCTGAAGCCCCGCCTTCCCCCCTCCCTCTTGCTAGCGTGCCTGTTTTCCCTTGCTAGGCCAGCGTTCCAAGCATACTCTCGCTGTTGACAGAATTCAGCCTCAGGGGAAAAAAGGCGGGGCTTCAGAGCGAGCGCAAGTGCAAGCTCGCTCCTGCTTTCCTGTAGTTTGCGGCGGCTCTTAGGAAGAACTTCCTGACTGCAAGAGCTATTCAGCAGTGGAACTCTCTGCCACGGAGTGTGGTGGAAGTTCCTTCCTTGAAAGCTTTTTAACAGCTTCCAAGAAATCTGGATGGCCACCTGAATGGCTATTTGTTGGGGAAGCTTTGATTGTGCTTTTCCTGCATGGCAGAGTGTTGGACTAGATGACCAATGTGGTCTCTTCCAACTATATGATTCTATATGCTTGCATTGACATGTCTAACTGTAGATCTTATTTTAAGAAAACTATTTTTTAAAAACGCTCGCTGTCCAGATACATATGTGCATGCACACACATACGAAAGGACAATAAAATACTTTATGTACAATATTTTACAAAGTGCTAAAATATGTAGGGAGGAAATTATTTTTTTCAATCAAAGATAGCATATTTTTGTTTGTAATTCATGTACTAAGTAGTAAGGAGGGGCAGATCTTGAGATTTTCCAATGAAGGATGCATAGTTTTGGGCAACCAAATGTGGCATGTGGGTGTCAACAGGATTACATACCATATAAGATGTTTTAAAAATTGGCCCAGGCCCATTTTTATTAAGGAAAGAGCTTAAGCAAATAATTTCATCAGATCATACTGTGCTGTGGAGTAAGCCTTTCTTGGAGCTCAGAGAAAGTATATCCAGTCTAAGCAAAGACACTAAAAATGGGAAAGGAGGAAAACCAAAACAGCTAATTTACTTGCAGATTACATTTCAGAGTTAGATGAGTGCCCTGATAAATAAAATAAAATTTAAACTGCACAGCCAGGAAAACAATGATGTGTAACTTTTCCTTCCTGAAAAATCTGGAATGCTACCAAAAAATCATATTGCTGTTCAAAAGTCTATTATTTCTTTTTCATCAAAAGTAAACCTTTAAAAATTCCTTTTGCACTAAAGTATAGAAATAAGTACTGAGTATATTGATCAACTTTGAACTAGTATGTTGAACAGTTAAAACTTCACTTTGTTTCAGGAGTTACTAACTTGGTAAAGTTACCTTGTGTTTAGTGACTTCCATCACAAGATGAAAAATTTAGTAGGTTTTCTCCTCACTGCATCTCTTGGTCAAACAAAGTTTCAGTTTTTTGCTCATTAGCACATGATGAATGGAGAGAAAATTGGTGTATCAAAAAGAAAAAAATGGTAATGTAACCAGAGAGGGATCAATTATAATTGCTGTGCATTGATCAATGGAAGTAGAAGCTTGCAGCTCTCTCTAAAAGTTAAACCCCCCCTGTCTCTGTCAGCCATACTCTTAAATGTTGAAATACTTCAGGTAATGCCACTTTCTTTCATTTGAAACGTACTAATGCCATACCTGGACATGCATACAATTCTGAATGTTTATTGCACTTGTGTGCTCTTGTAGTGCTTTTCAGACTTTCTCATGACCAGGATCATCAAACATCTCTTTCTAATGTGTCAGTATTTCTTAACATGACCTTTTTTTCTGGGAAATTCACCAGGGACTGACTTCTGGGGGCTCACAGACCAACACTGGTCCACAAACCATTAATTTTACTTATCACATATTGCTTTATATCAGTCCCTTGTATACTCTATAGATGTATCAGTGTATTTAGTAGAACTGGAGCTTGTGGGATGTTTTTTTCTCTCTTGAACTCAAGTGTATGCCTGCTCAGTGTCAAAATCTATGCACTTCTTGGGGCAAATACTATTTGCTCTTGTTACCCTTTAAGTCACTGTTCCTGTTTCAGATGTAATTATACATCCCAGTTTTTTACACTTCCCTTTCCTTTGTGGAAAATTGTAACATTAATTCATTAATGTATGGAGTAATATATGACCTTTTGTTTGGTATATTAATGGTTTTGACTTTTGGTGGCTCAATGAAACCTTACAAGATCTTACAAAATGCTTTTTGGCTTCCTGTATCTTGAGTTTCCCTGTAATCCGGTTTTTCTCTTTCCAAACACCTTTCATTTTACCAAGCTTTTTGACTTTTGCTTAATTGCATTATATTAGTCTATACCAGTGATTCCCAGAGTGGGCATTATCGCCCCTGGTGGGTGCTGGAGTGATCGGGGGGGGGGGGGGGGCTAATGGCCAAGGGTGCATTTGGGGGTGATGAATAACTGTAAGGGGGTGGTGAAAGCATAAAAGAAAGAAGAGAAGATTTAGAAAAATAGATTTCCAGGGGTATGCCAAATAAGTTTGGGAACCACTGGTCTATACTGACCATATAACACAGTTTCAAATTGTATTATATGCCAGTGTAGATGACGTCTTTGGACATGATATGTCCAAAGTAAGATATCTTCAGTTTAATCACCTTTACTTCTAAGATTTCCAACTTGTTTTGTTCTTGGATTCATTTATTTTTTTAGTAAGCTTTTTTACAATCCATGGCATTTCAAATGAGAGGTCCTCCCTTTCTGCTTTCTTCACTATCTGGCTCTCACAATCATGCATATTCTACTTCTTGTTAAACCATAGTCTGATTCTGATAGTCCTGGCTTTGGCAAATCATGTACCAGATGCTTAAGGCGAGTGTTTTATGATGCACAAACCAAGCCCCAGTGAATCTCTAGGAGCTGATAGTTCAGGTGAGATGAGTCCTAGCTTTTTACAATCAGGTTGTGACACTTCAGTATGACAGAATTTGTTTGTAGCATGACTACTTTACTGGTTTAAATGCTTGAAAATTGATTTGTTCTGTGATGCGTTCCACAACACACAGTGTGAGATTGGAGTCTGTTGTTGTACATGATCATTCCAGACAAATGGAAGTTGTGTCCCATGCTGGGTTTTATGATTTTCAAAATGTTAATGGGCTAGTCATTTTCAAAGTAGGACTAACAATAGTAACAATAGCAATAGCTGCCTTCTTTCATCGCCCACAGATATAAGGGAGGGGGCGGTCTTGGTAAAATGTGGCTATTGAATAATGCAGTCATCATTTGGGGATCTCTGTACTTATTGCATTTTAAAGGGAAAAATATGTAAACTTTTGCCTTTTATCACTCTTAAAGTACATATACACAGACCTGAACTGAGAAAAAAAATGTGACAGCACATTCATTCAATTTTTTCAAAGATTTTTTTTTCACGGGGAACTATGGACAAACTAGTTGCAGCATAATGAGGCATTGATCACTAGAAAGAGTAACAAAACAACTTTTTAAAAAATGAAAGCTGATTCAATTTCTATAAAATGCAGGTATTTTTCTCATTTTTAATTTACTGGTAGGCTTTGACCTCACAATGATTTCTAGCATACATTCACAATTATTCTATTGATGTTACAACAAGTTGAACCTGTTGTGCCCTATTTTACAGCCAACCTAATTAAAAGGAATTTGAAAAGCGAGATGTTTCAGGGCAGCTCAAAATTGACCAAGACTTCCATTTATCTTGTGGTCGGCTTTCAAAATTGGCTCATGACCTTCTCCATCATTTGACACAGAATAGGAATACCGAAATGCTAGTAGGAATTAGATACAACTTTCTTTCCACCCAGTAATATATTTCAGAGTAATTTATTAAGTTGGGCAAAGGATTGGCAGATCATTGATTGCTTTTAAACTCAAGTTACCCAATCTATTTCCTCTGTGTTTATCAGTTTCTTATTTAATCCATGCAAAGATATGAAATAACAGTATGAGTCTTAACTCATACGGACGAAGGGCCTTATTGTGAGGCTTAACAAGGGATTAGTGAGGGAGGCCTGAGATCCCCCAAATGTATAGCTGTCCCCACCACTGTGTCCCTGGCTGTCAACCTTTGGTCCTACAGTTGTTTTAGGTTTCAGTTCTCAGAAGGATTGGCCAGTAAAGCCCATGTTGAGACATTCTGAAAGTTGTTCCAAAATATCTACAGAACTACTGCTCTATTGGCATAGTTCTAATGTCAGCATAGGTCTCCTTCTCTGGAATTAAGCATTTTTGACTATGCTAATTCGAAGCTGGTATAGTTTTGTGATTCCTCATTAAAATGGAATGGAGAAATTTAAGTCAAACAATTATCAGATCATATAGGATTTCTAAAAGCCTGCTCTCCTCCTGTCCTGGATGGGACAAGCCAACAGGGACTGGAGTGTGTGATGGATAGTGTATCATTTCATATCTTGCAGAGATCACACTACAAACTTGCATGTAATATATCTTAATATCATTTTAATGATTCAAGCTGCAGTGCATATAGCTAAGATCTAGATCGGCATTTACATGATCCAGGTCATAGAAGCATTTAGTTGAAAGAGACCACAAGGGCCATCTAGTCCATAACCCACCATACAGGAACACAAAATTGAAGCACTCCTGTTTAGGTCATACAGGGGGCCAAAACCCTGCCTTTTTGGTGAGAGGGTGGGCAGACACTTCTCCTTGCTCCATGGCACATCTAAATGACGCAACAGAACTCTGGAGGGGGAATTCCCTCCTCTTCTCCTTTCTCAAGAGCTTCTGTCATTTAGACAGAATGGGATTTTCAAAAGCTCACTGTTGGAACCTCCCTGCCCATGTACACTGGCTAAATCCAAATATGCTTACCCTAAAGTAAAGGGGAAAGGGAATATATAGATGCACCTTCTCCCTATAGCAGAGAATTTAAAAGGCCCTGCCCTGAACTACATTTCCCAGAATTCTGCTTGATTCAGAATAGTGGGACTGCTCTCATTAATGCCTCAATGTGAGGGTCTTCCTGTCTCTCTCTGGGCCAGCCATGTGCCAGAAAGGCTTTTTCTTGCCTGGCCATCCAGCCTGGCATCCTTTTAGGGGCCCTTTGGGGAAACCAAAATCAGATCTTCTGGGGGAAGAAGTGGTGCCCCTGATGGAGACCTGGAGCTACTTATGAGACTTACATAACTTCCCCAAGAAATCATAGGTTAATGTTTTTGAGTCTTATGTTTTTTGCTTGAGTACCACCCACATTTCTTAATATTGCATCAGAAACAACTTTTTGCACAGCCCTAGTAGCTAGTTTGGAGACACTGCATTAGGAAGAACAAAGAAGTTCCTAGGAAAGTTAAATATCTAGGAATGATAACACATAAAAACAAAAATCTGTTTCAAGACAATTATGGGAAGGCATGGAAAGAGGTCAAAAAGATTTGGAAAGATGGCAAAGGATCCAATTATCCTGATTGGGAAGAATGACAATACTAAAAATGATGATTTTCCCAAAAATGCTGTTCTTACATCAAAATTTACAAATAATCAAGGGAGTGAAGGCCCTTGATAAATGGAGAAAAGACATGGTTAAATTTATATGGAAAGGAAAAAGACTAGAATTGTGTATAGAAATCTAATAGATGCTAAAGATAGGGGATGAGTAGCGCCTCCAGATCTCAGATATTATTATAAAGCTATAGGTTTTTTGTTTGTTAAAGGACCGGATAAACCATGGGAACCATGATACCGGATAAACAAAGGGAACCATGCTTACTCAATCTAGAGGGGCATAATTTATTATTTGGTTGTCATGCCTATTTATGGCATGGGAAAGGTAATGGTAATAAAGACTGTAATAGACATCTGATAAGCATAATCTTTTAGCATTATGGAAAAGATATAAGGGATAAAGTCAAAGACCCCATTATGGCTGTGGCCTTTGGAAGTAGTATTAAAAGCAACATATAATGAGGAATGGAGACCATATAGGGAATATCTAATGAAAGTAAAAGGACAATGAAAATTAAAAGGGATTAAAGATAAATGACTGGTTTTGGTATTACCAACTACAGGATATATTTAGGAAAGATAATAAAATAGGGTTCTCCAAAAGGAAATCAGATTTTGAGAAAATTTTGGAGAAAGGAAATAAAGGATTGATTTCCAGGTTGTATGAATATATTCTAGAAGATAACCGAATAAAAACAATAATGATCTCCTGGGCCAGAGATTTAGGGAAAAATACAGACCTGGATAACTGGGAATAGTTACGGAATAAAGGATTTAAAATTTCAATAGCAGGGTCTATTAGAGAAAACATGTACAAAATGTTATATAAAAGTTACGTAATGCCTAAATTAATGGCTAAAATTGATGATGCCCAAAGGGGAGAAAGCTGGAGATGTAAAGCACAGAAAGGCAACTTTTTCCATGTTTGATGGACATGTAAGGAGGCTAAGAATTTCTGGGGAAAGGTTATGAAAGAAACAAATAAAATGATTTCTAAAAAGATCAAGAAAAACCACAAAAGATGCCTACTGGGTTTGTTTCAGGAGAAAATCAGTAAAGATGATATAGAAATTTGCCAATATAGTTTTGTGACTGTGAGAATTACAATAGCAAAGTCATGAAAAGGGGAGAAATAACTACTTATTAAATATTGGAGAATAAATTTAGTCGAATATATCCAAATGACCAAGCTCTCCAATGGTTAAAGGGGAAGGATCAAAGATGAGTTTGTATTGTCGAAGGCTTTCATGGCCGGAATCACTGCGTTGTTGTAGGTTTTTCCGGGCTATATGGCCATGTTCTGGAGGCAATTTTTCTCCTGACGTTTCGCCTGCATCTGTGGCAAGCATCCTCAGAGGTAGTGAGGTCTGTTGGACTTCCAACAAACCTCACTACCTCTGAGGATGCTTGCCATAGATGCAGGCGAAACGTCAGGAGAAAAATTGCCTCCAGAACATGGCCATATAGCCCGGAAAAACCTACAACAACGCAATGATGAGTTTGTTAAAAATGGAGTCTTGCCTTTGGGTATTTAAAAAAGAAAACAAAAATAGATTTTGAAATAGTTGGATGAGGAATTTATTAACTTAATGTTAAGGACAGAATTTTGTTAGATACTACTTTCATATGGCGTGGGGTCGGAAGTTATGGGGGTTGTTCACGGGTAGGAATGGGGAGGTGGTGGGACTGGGGAAATCATGTGCTTATCTCAATTGTTGAGTTTTGAATTTTGTGTTTTTTTCTTCATACACCACAATAAGAATTTTATACCAAAAAAAGGGAAGAACAAAGATAACTTAAGAAGAAATGAAATGGGGGGTGAGGTCAAAGATCTTGAACTATTGATCAAGAGGAGATAACCTGAAGCTTCCAGAGTTCATGTTTAAGGAATGATTTCCAAAGACCCTTTTCAAGTTCTCCATGACCTGCAATCTTATGAAAAATGCAACATTATGACAGCTGAAGCATAGAGAATTCAGGACAAGAATATTTCTTCTCATATTAAAGTTGTTCTTTATGTGACAAACAAAACCATTTTTAGCTTGATGACATTTTCCACAAGGAGCCTTAAAAGACTTTTGAAATCCTTACTTAGATTCAGAACTTTGAAGATTTAATTTTTAATCTAATTCAATACCTATTAGGACCGATGGGAAAATGGTATATAACTTTCTGTCAGTGTGCCTGTTAAATGCTCTTTAAAGCCAACTTGGAGAGTAACTGGAAAACATTGGTAGTTATACCAAAAAGATAGCTTCATTCATTATATGGTATTAGGAAAGTGACTGTTACAATTTTATTACAAAATAAACCCTCATTGCTTCTAACTTGCCTCTAACACTGCTTCCAAGTCAACAATGCTTCTAAGTTTTTACTTCGAGCATTGCTTGGATTCATTTTTGCCTAAACAAGTCGAGTATCCTTTATCCAAAATGCTTAAGACAAGGAGTGTTTTAGTTTTCTATTTAAAAATCAGCATTTTGCATATGCTTATAAATAAAATCCTCTGATGGGCTTGCCTTGGGGTCACCATAAATCAGAAATGATTTGAAGGCACATAAATAGCAAGCATAATGGTACATCTTGGAGATGGAACCCAAGCCTAAACATGCAAAACATTCTTAACTACAACTTCGTGCTGCATACCACATGCCAACTAGAAAAAATTATGGAGAATAGTCACACAATTTGAACTTTTCCCGTTAATCTTAGAAACAGAGACAGATTAACTATGAAAGTTCAGTTTATTTTGTAATGTTTAGTGACATCAGTTAGTTTGCTTTACTGCTGTCTTCACAGTTAAATGGCATGAATGAACAAATTTACTTGCCAAATGAACATCTTGTGAAAAAATATACAGAATGTTATGGTGGCTGAGTTTGACCTAAAAACAAACCCATATGGATTTGCTCATTTTCAAGGGCAGATTGTTGAGACTGTGAGTCTCTCACTTACTCACAGTTTTTTTCCCTGACCATATGGTTGCCAATCCTAGATGTATAATGAGAAAAGAAGTAAATAAATGTGTAGCCTTAAAAGTGACAAGGGAAAAGGAGATGGTTTTTATTTTCCACTCTGCTTCACAAGTTCTTTATCTTCAGGTAACATATTCAAGCTTGGCAGGGGTTAGACAAATTCAAAATGGCTTATTGTGAAAAGCAACAAAAAAGGTTAAGAACCAGATAAATAAACTTTTCATGTAACAATAGACTCAAATGGGTTTGATCTACATTTTCATGTAAGATTTGGATCACTTTTGTTTTCTTCTCCATATTAACAGCCAAATTATATTTGGTATATATCATTTTCAAGAAACACAGTTTGCATAAATGTTTTTTTTTGGGTTTTTTTTTGGTTTGTTTTTTTTGGGATGGCCAGATCCTTGAAAAATGTCTTATCTACAAGAAACCTTTCCAGGTTCTATAGTTTTATATGGGATCTAAGCTGGCATAAAGGCAACAGGGACCTCCACAGCTGAAGACATGTACAAGACCTTGGGAGAGGTGAGGGCAACCACTTGTTCTATCGACCCTTGTCCTTCCTAGCTAATTAAGCAGGCCACTGGGGGGAGGGGGAACTGGCAAAGTAGCTGAAGGTACTGGAAAATGCCTCCTAAGCAAAAAGCATAATGCCAGCTATTTTCAAGGAGGCAGTAGTAAGACCTTTATTAAAGAAACTGGCACTGGATCCCACTCAATTGGTAAATTATCAATCAGTTTCAAATCTCCCCATTTTGGGCAAGGTTCTGCAGAAGGTGGTTGCCTCTCAGCTCTAAAGTTTCTTGGATGAAACTGATTATCTAGATCAGGGGTCCCCAAACTTTTTAAACAGAGGGCCAGGTCACAGTTCCTCAAACTGTTGGTGGGCCGGATTATAATTTGGAAAAAAAAAACATGAATGAATTCCTGCACATATCTTATTTGTAGTGCAGAAAACACTTTAATACAATAAAATAATTAAAGTGAAAAATAATTTCAACAAATACAAACTTATTAGTATTTCAATAGGAAGTGTAGGCCTGCTTTTGGCTGATGGGATAGGATTGTTGTTGTTGTTGTGTGCTTTCAAGTCACTTCAGACTTAGGTTGATCCTGAGTGAGGGCTGGGTAAATGACCTTGGAGGGCCGTATCCGGCTCCCGGGCCTTAGTTTGAGGACCCCTGATTTAGATCCATTTCAGTGTGGTTTCAAATCTGGTCATGGAACAGAGATGACATTGGTAGTCTTGGTAGGTGATCTACGATGAGAGCTAGACAGGGAGAGTGTGTCCCTGTTGGTTTTCCTTGACCTCTCAGCAGTGTTTCTTACACTGGAAATTAGATAAAAGGTGAGGAAGAGGTGGATTTAATCTCGCAGGTTATAATACCATTCCTAGTACCCAGTTTCACTTTCCCTTAGAATTGTCAGAAGCGTGTTTTAACCTTGGGAGTGAGAGGTGAATTGCTCAATAACATTCAATGAAAGCGCTAAATTTCTCACAAACATGCATCTGTTAAAGGTTGTTCCTGTGCTATCTATACTTCTCCCCTAAGGCCAGGTGCATCATTTCTATAGCATATGCTGTTTTCAACTGCCAAGATGCGACAGCACGAAAGTGACTAGAATATGCTTCATGTAAATTGCCAGACCTCTTGCATTGGAAATTTTGGTGACTTCTCAGGCAGGTAAAGGGTTTACCTTACAACTAAACTGACTTTGTAATACCTTGTGTACTAAGGCCACTTTGGAAAGCATCAGAATACATACTGTCACCTTTCTAAAGGCTCTCATACAGATGAGGAAGAAATTCATTCTCATTCTCCCAACTGGTATGCAAATATATACTTTACCATTTTTTTCAATATAGTTCACTAATAAAATGCATACAAAATTTGTTTTAACAGATAGCATACAAAATTGTGTGATACCAGAAGACGCTGCTTGCATTTAATACGAAATTGGTACAAAAACTGTATGTAGGATATGCACATGAAAATGATAGAAATACTAATGGCAGGAGAATGAAGCAACAATTTGGGAATTAGATGTATTAATATGTTTGTTACTGCTAAGTGTCATCAAGTTGGATTAGAGTTTTGATAGCTATGAATTAGAATAACAGGGGATCCTGTTATTGAAATCCCTACTACAGTCTTCGAAACTCAGGGCCATGGCTTTCTTGATGGAATCTATCCACCTACAGTGTTTTTACTGCTGCCTACAACTTTTTCTAGCATTCTTTTTCATGATTAATGTTATATTTTTCGTGATTAATCACCATACAGGGAGCATACCACCCCCCTGGTATGTCAGCTCCACTGGCTGCCAGTCCAGTTCCGAGCACAATTCAAAGTGCTGGTCTTGACCTATAAAGCCCTATACGGTTCCAGCCCAGCTTACTTGTCTGAACGTATCTCCCTCTATGTCCCACGTCAAAGCTTAAGATCTTCTGGGGAGGCCCTGCTCTCAATCCCAGCACTGTCACAAATGTGCTTGGTGGGGACAAGAGACAGGGCCTTCTTGGTGGTGTCCCCCCCCCCCCCCGCCTGTGGAACTCGCTCCTCAGTGAAATTAGGTCAACTGCTTCCCTCCTTTCCTTTAGGAAAAAGTTGAAAATGTGGTTGTGGGACCAGGCATTCGGGTAGCAGGTTAATAATAAAAATGATGACAATGCTATGGAAAATGGACTATGGACAGGCTTCGGACTAAGTCGCTGGTTGTAGAACTCGGATTTAGATATGGCCAACCAATTTAGTACTATTTTAAATGGATTTTAATTTAATTTAATGTTTTACTTATTATGTAACTGCTATTTTATTTGTTTATATATTGGGGGCATTGAGTTGTTACTGGCTGTAAGCCACCCTGAGTCCCCCTCCGGGGATTGAGAAAGGCAGGGTACAAATATTTGAAATAAATAAAATAATAAATATCATACTATGCTCAGAATACAATAGCCTTGATTTATTCATTTTAGCTTCTAAGCATAATTTGGGTGTGATTTCCTCTTTTTGGCTGTAGACCTCTCCTCCAGCACCATACCTAAATGAATTGACTTTCAATCTGTCTTCATAGTCTAGCTTTCACAAACATAGACATCAAGCATACCATGGCCTGGATTATTCTGACTTTGGATTGTAACAACCTGTTTTTACACTTCAGGATATTGTCTAGTTCTTTCATGGCACCCTTCCAATCACTAATTTTCCAATTTTTTGGCAGCAGTCTTCATTTTGATTTATGACTAAACAAAATTATATCATTTTTTGTATCTTTTTCAATCTCTTCATCACCTGCTTTAAAGTTATATAAATAATCCCTGGACATTATTTGGTTTTTTTGTAATGCTCAACTGTATCACACCTTTATACTTTCTTTCTTGACTTTCCTCAATAGTGGTTCAAAATCATAGCTGTTTTCTGCTAGTAGTACAGTATCATCTGTATTTCTAAAAACATACAAGTTGCTTTCTACAGTATCCATGCCTCCTTAATCCAAATCTAATTCTTCTTTCCATATGACACATTCTCTGTGTAAAAAAAAAAAAAAGCAGACAGGGTCACAAACCCCATATTCTGGGGTTTGTGACTATACTATGGACAAGAGTCCCCATAGTGGACTCTTGTCCATAGTATAATTAGGACAATTAAATGCTATGGCATACCCATTTCTTTATGGGTGAGATATGATCTACAAAGATTTTGGTATCTTTTATCTCTGGTGGCTTAATTAACCAATAGATATTTAAATGTAATCCCTTGTGATCTCCTTTTTCTAGATTTACCTTGAATGCCTGGCAATCCTCACTTCATATATGGTAAAAATCTTCATTGGAAAATCTTGAATATTACTGTACTTGCAGAGAAGATTTCATAGAAGAGGTTTCTTGTTCTACCTTTAATGAATGTCCTTATTGTAGACTAGTTATAACTTGAAATACCTTTTTGAAAATAGGAACTTGTCACACACACACACACAAGCAGATGAAGAACAACAGCATTTATTTTGATTAATTTCACTTGTGTGATTGTTACCTTTGTATTGCTGCTGGCATCACATGTTGAAATCATCTGCACAACCATAAGGGAAATGAATGTAAATAAAATGTACAGCTTTCAGTTTTAATATATTTTAAGATCCAGTCAATCTAAATACTCAAAATATTCTTCATGTCTTGAATAGGACATCCAAAACATTTCAGAAATCTGTTTGCTAGAGGAAACCCATTCATTACTTAATGTTTGCCTCCTTTGCTTTTCTGTCCTTTCCTTCTCTTTTGATATATCTTTGTCACGGCAAATTTTAAAATCATAGAATCATAGAATCATAGAATCATAGAGTTGGAAGAGACCTCATGGGCCATCCAGTCCAACCCCCTGCCAAGAAGCAGGAATATTGCATTCAAATCACCCCTGACAAATGGCCATCCAGCCTCTGCTTAAAAGCTTCCAAAGAAGGAGCCTCCACCACACTCCGGGGCAGAGAGTTCCACTGCTGAACGGCTCTCACAGTCAGGAAGTTCTTCCTAATGTTCAGATGGAATCTCCTCTCTTGTAGTTTGAAGCCATTGTTCCGTGTCCTAGTCTCCAAGGAAGCAGAAAACAAGCTTGCTCCCTCCTCCCTGTGGCTTCCTCTCACATATTTATACATGGCTATCATATCTCCTCTCAGCCTTCTCTTCTTCAGGCTAAACATGCCCAGTTCCCTAAGCCGCTCCTCATAGGGCTTGTTCTCCAGACCCTTGATCATTTTAGTCGCCCTCCTCTGGACACTTTCCAGCTTGTCAACATCTCTCTTAAATTGTGGTGCCCAGAATTGGACACAATATTCCAGATGTGGTCTAACCAAAGCAGAATTGTGGGGTAGCATTACTTCCTTAGATCTAGACACTATGCTTCTATTGATGCAGGCCAAAATCCCATTGGCTTTTTTTGCCGCCACATCACATTGTTGGCTCATGTTTAACTTGTTGTCCACGAGGACTCCAAGATCTTTTTCACACGTACTGCTCTCGAGCCAGGCGTCCCCCATTCTGTATCTTTGCATTTCATTTTTTCTGCCAAAGTGGAGTATCTTGCATTTGTCACTGTTGAACTTCATTTTGTTAGTTTTGGCCCATCTCTCTAGTCTGTCAAGATCGTTTTGAATTCTGCTCCTGTCCTCTGGACTATTGGCTATCCCTCCCAATTTGGTGTCGTCTGCAAACTTGATGATTTGGCTGTTTCTGTCTCTAGCCTTCTCTATTAGTCATTTATTTATGTCTACTCCAGGGATACAGAAAATAGTGGGAGGTATGAGACTGATTTTGTACATCAGTGTTTCTGGACAGTATAAGTATAAATGACACTGAGGTAACAGTCTATCTTCCCATAGGCACTAATTAAAAAGCAATAAAAATGGAGAATTGATTGTTTCCATTTTGTTGTGCTAGTATTTAATGTGCTATAGTTCTTGTTGTCTTTTCCCCCTCTTGAATATTGTCACACATTTGAAAACAGAACAATTAAACAAAACAGTGAATATTTCTTTACTGCCTCTTGCCCACAGAAACATGCAAAGTATTCGGAAATCTACACTTGGTATTTTCATTTCAACCCCACTACAGTAGCCAATCTAACGTTTTGAATTTGAGAATTAATGCTGGGTCTAGAAGAGGTTCAGACTTCTCAAACTGGTGAAGCTGCTAGAAAATTCTGAAACAAAATTGTATATGATAATTAATAAATCTATCTATAACATATGTGCAAATATAAAAAAATAACATAAATGCAGGTTCTGAAAATGAACAGAGCCTTTGGGACAAGCTGTAATTTTTAAATATGAAATTAAAGTATTTTAGATGTCACTCTTCCAATGTGCTGGTTGCACACACCCAATCTTTCCTTTCCATCTAAATGCAATCAAAATGCCTCAGTAATAAAACCATAGTTTGTCATCTGTAATGGATTAGATGAGGACAATGACATGAAGCTTTATCCAGACAAGACAGAAGTACTCATGATATCTTGGATCAGGTGATGCATGTCACTAAAATGGATGGGGTTACACTTCCCCTGAAATGTCATGCTTTCTGTACTTCTGGATTCAACCTGGACCCAGGATGCCCAGATTTAATGGTGACCAGGAGTATATTTCCACAGTAAATATTAGTGTACGAGATGTGCCTGTTACTGGAGAAGGCTACAGTGGAACATACCTCAATTACAAACCCTTTGGCTTGTAATAATACTCTATATGTGGCCTGTCTCAAAAGCAATGAGAACAATTTAATAATTTTTATTGAATATACATGAAATTATAATGTATCTCCTTCAAAATAGGCTCCTTGTGATTAAATACTGTGATTCCAGTGTTGCTGCCACTCTTCATAGCAGTAGAGGAAGTCTTCACTTGAGATGTTGTTCAAAGCCCTTGTTGCTGTTGCCTGGATCTTTTCAACTGGCCCAAAATGATGTGCTTTGAGGTGGATTTTGAGCTTGAGAAAAGAAATTGCCTGGAACTAAGTCAGGGTTATGCAGTGGGTGGGAAAGCCTTCAGAACAGTCCTCATACGAGCCACATTGTTCTCAATTCTTGAAATTGAAGGACGTTGCTCTAGATTCCTCTGTATTTTTGCCCAAGACAAGACACTACAATTACTACACACTTTGCTAACATGACAACTGCTATAAAGGTATGGAATCAATTCAGGAAAGTCAAACTGTATACCTTGGTTCCCCTCCACGTGTCTCAAATCCCACTTCCTTTCCTGACTCTTCTACACTGCACAAACACAAAGTCATTCTCATTCTTTTGGGACATACCATGTAAGTGAGGCCACCTTTGCAAGCTGTTGTGAAATTTAAAAGGGTTCAAAATGCTGTGGAGACTACAGTTTACTGATTGGGGTCATTACAGGAAACACCTAACTGTTTTGTTGTATATGTCAACATTTCCAAGCACAAATTGACATGCTGAGTATGACTGTAAAGCTCTATATGACTTAGATTCAGACTAGGTGAGAGATCAGGTCTTCCCATACCAGTCTGTCTGAATCTTTAGATCCTCTGGAGATGCCTCTTTTGACTGTCTGCTTCTAGGCTCTGGAATTGCCTTCTAAGGAAAGCTAGACAGCCCCCCCCCCCCCCACTTCTTTTGCTCTACTTAAACAGGCATTTGTTGATGAGTTGGTTGCTATAGAATATTTTTAAGGCTTCATGTGTGTTGTATTTTATTGTTTTAAAATAAATTAATACTTTCAACAGTAATGGTGTTTTAATATGATAGATGGTTTGATTATGTTTTTAAACTTTTCATTAGTTTTTTTTAGCTCTATATTGTTTTAACCTTCTCATGTAGTGAGAAAGAAGGAATTTCAAATAAATGAACACATAAAGAGACATAGTACAACCCCCAAATCTATTTCACAAGCCCCCCCATGAATACCACAAACCATGGATAGTAGTGAAGTCTGCATTTTGACAGTACTTTAACCAGAAGCAAACCACAGAATTGCACCGGAAGACCTAGAGAGGCCCACAACATTTCAAGGGAAGAGGGGGAGAATTAGCTAAATTCCCATCACTTTTAGTAAATACTAGCGGTCCCCTGCCATGCATTGCTCTGGCCCAGTCTGGTGATCTGGAAAATAAAGTAATGAGAAAGTGTTGGTTTCTAATATATGTCTTTATGCTTGTGGGTAAACAGTATTTCTTGCTATTTCTTTGCCAGTGTGGATGTGGAGATTGACTGGTTTGCCTCCTCTGGAACATGCAACATATCATTGTCCTTCTTTAGGGGGTCCCTTTCAAATCTTTGATACTGCATCTGTCATATACGTGTGTGTGTGTGTGTGAATGGCTGGATGGCCCTTTGTCAGGAGGGCTTTGATTATGTTTTCTTGCCCTGGTGAAAGGAGTTGGACTGGATGGCCTTAAGGCAGCATTTCTCAACCTGGGGTTTGGGACCCCTGGGGGAGGGGTTGCAAGGGGGTATCAGAAGGGTCACCAAAGACCACCAGAAAACACATTATTTTCTGTTGGTCATGAGGGTTCTGTGTGGGAAGTTTGCCCCAATTCTGTCATTGGTGGGGTTCAGAATGCTCCTTGATTGTAGGTGAACTATAAATCCCAGTAACTACAACTCCCAAAGGTCAAGGTCTATTTCCCCCAAACTCCATCTGTGTTTATATTTGGGCATATTGAGTATTCGTTCCAAGTTTAGTCCCCAAGTTTAGTCATATCCATCATTGTTTGAGTCCACTGTGCTCTCTAGATGTAGGTGAACTACAATTCCAAAACCCAAGGTCAATGCCCACCAAACCCTTCTAGTGTTTTCTGTTGGTCAGGGGAGTCCTGTGTACCAAGTTTGGTTCAATTCCATCGTTGGTGGAGTTCAGAATGCTCTTTGATTATAGGTGAACTATAAATCCCAGTAACTACAACTCCCAAATGACAAAATCATAATTTTGAGTGATGGTCACTCCTTGTGTAGTGAGACATTTTGTTGCCAAATTTGGTGTGATTTCGTTCTTTGGTTCTTTTATTTTTAAGGTACTCATTATGCACAGAGCATTTATATATATATATAGCTTTGTTTGATGGATGTTGTAGTCTCATCTGGAGGGTGAGATTTTTGAACTGTTTTTTAAACAAATTAGTAGTGTTTAGTTGTTAATTATGTTTTACTAGTGTAACTTCTGCTTATTTTTTATTAGTAACTTTTAAAATATTTTATTTTACCCAATTTAATTTTGTTAGGAGCTCTATTATATCCTGTCCTGAGAGAAAAACTATATAGTAGTTCTTATTGTAATCATCTTTGTAACCCGACCCCCCAACCATGGATCCAAAGCTGCTGAAACAGATATACTATTTGTTTTACGAAATTTGTATGTAAATTCCATGGTGTGTTACCAGATTAAGATCTGAAATGGCTTGTCAATGTGTAATAATGTTATGGCAAGTCCCCCTCGATGGACTGTCACCTTGTCGTGACAGTCCCACTCGATGGACTGTCACCTTGTCGTGGTGAGGGGGCTTGCGTGTTCCAATGAACCTGCAGGCACAATGACTGGAGTAGTGCACTCCCAGGAGTGGCCACGGGGAAGGTTCCAGACCAAGCACAGTCCGAAGACCCAACGACCTCAACGGTGGAGCAGGTGGAGGATAACATGGTACATGTTACAACGACTATGAAAGTGGAAGAAGGCTGCAACAGATTGAGAAGCCACGGTAATTGTGTTAAAGTACACCACCAGCGGAACCTCACTCTGTGAAGACTGTGTGTTGATCAGTTGTGCACTGACCTTCACACATTAAAAAAACTCACACACAGGCATCTTCCAAAGAAAATAAAAACAAACCAACAAAAGTCCCATGGCGATCAGCAAGTGGCGACAGGGGCAGGACTGTGAAATCTGGAAGCCCCTAGTCACAGACTGGCACATGGGCGGTGGATACAGACTCAGTCATTCTACCTCAAGGTCCGAGGCAGTTGAGTAGTTCAGTTTGAGTAGTATCCATGACTGAGCAGCCCTTTTTAGGACCCACTCTGCTCATCCCACATGGGGAAGGGGCTAGAAAAGGTGCCCTAAACATAGTCTGCCTCTCTTATCCCTGACTGGACTGCCGTGTTCAGTGGGGTCACCACCCTACGGCCAAAAAAGAAAAAGGAACTTTGATACATGGATCATACGGACACTGATAGACAATACTGAAAGTGAACGCCCTGAACACAGAACTGCTATCATTGCAAGGAAGCCGGGGCACTTTAACATCGACATAGAAGCACTTTAGGAGACCCGAAGAGCAGGAGAGGGACAGCTGAAGGAAGAAAAAGGAGGCTACGCCTTCTTCTGGAAGGGACTGCCCGAAGAAGACCAAAGAATGCATGGAGTTGGCTTTACTATTAGAAATGATCTGGTGAAACATCTGACTGAAGCACCCACTGGCATCAATGAACGACTCTCAACCCTCCAAACTGATCTTGCCAAAAACCAACAGGCAACCATCATAAATGCCTATGCACCAACACTAGATGCTGATGAAGACATCAAGGATTTTTTTTACTGTCAGATGGACTCCGTCCTATCAGAGATACCCAAGGAGGACAAAATAATCCTCCTGGGGGACTTTAATGCAAGAGTCGGGCGAGACTTCGACCTGTGGCCAGAGACCATAAGAAAAGACAGGGTTGGAAACAGCAACTTGAATGGCATCCTGCTTCTCACCAAATGTGCGGAACACAACCTTGTCATCACCAACACCCTCTTCCGCCAGAAAAACAAGTTCAAGACATCATGGAAGCACCCCCACTCAAAGCATTGGCACCTCTTAGACTATGTAATCACACGTCAGAGACCGCCGTGACGTGCTCCTCACAAGAGCTATGACAAGTGCTGACAACTGCTGGACAGACCACAGGCTAATCCGATCCACAATGGCTATCAAGATCACCCCCAAGTGCAGGCTCCAAGGAAGAAAGACAAGGCGCAAAATGAACACCCAAGCCCTTCAGGAGCCCTCCAGATGAGCCCTTCTCCAAACAGCACTCAAGGACCATCTACCCACAGAACACCCCAAAAATGTTGAGGAACATTGGAACAAACTGAAGACCTCCATCATCACAGCATGCGAAGAAACTATTGGATATCAAACCAAGAAACATCAGTTTGACGAAAATGACGAGATCCAACAGCTAATTGACAAGAAAAGGAAAGCCTTCCAAACATGACAGAGAGACATCAACTGTGCTGCTAAGAAAAAGATCTATGCCAGTGCAAAAGCTGAGGTCCGAAGAAGGACAAGAGAACTCAAGAACAACTGGTGGGCAAAGAAGGCTAAAGAAATCCAACACCTGGCAGATACCCACGATGCTCCGGGATTTTTCAAAGCCACAAAAGTCATCTATGGACCAAGAAACCATGGTATACAGCCTCTATGATCATCAGATGGAACAAAACTCCTGACGGACCAAAAATCAATTGCACTACATTGGAAAGAACACTACCAAAGCCTCCTGAACTGCAGCTCCAATGTGGCCAAAGAGGTTCTCTCACAAATCCCGCAACAACAAACCAGGGATGAGCTTGCAGCACTGCCTAGTTTGGAAGAAGTCAGCAATACTATCAGCTAACAAAAAATAAATAAATAGCAAAGCCAGTGGACCTGATGGGATCCCTGATGCTGAAGTCTTTAAAGAGGGAGACCTGAGCTGACACAGCAACTCCACCAGCTCATAGAAAAAGTGTGGGTGACTGAGAAAATCCCAGCAGATTTCAAGGATGCCACCATCATCACCCTCTTCAAAAAAAAGGGGAAAGAACAGACTGCGGAAACTATCAAGGTATCTCCCTTCTAACGTCAGCTGGGAAAATCCTCGCAAGAATCCTTGCAAACCGCCTTCTACCCCTCTCAGAAGACACTCTCCCAGAATCCCAGAACGGCTTCCACCCCTCCAGAGGAACAGTGGACATGATCTTCACTGCACGACAGCTTCAAGAAAAATGCAGGGAACAAAATCAACCTCTGTACATGGCATTCATTGACCTTGCAAAGGCATTCGACACAGTGAATTTCAGTGCTCTCTGGACCATCCTCCAAAAAATCGGGTGCCCTAACAAATTTGTGAACATCCTGCAGCTCCTCCATGATGACATGATGGCAACAGTCTTGGACAGCAATGTCTCCCAAAGTGACCCATTCAGGTGGAATCAAGTGTCAAACAGGGATGTATTATTACCCCAACTTTATTCTCCATCTTCATCGCTATGATACTTCACCTTGTTGATGGGAAGCTTCACACTGGAGTGGAAATCATCTATTGGACAGATGGCAAGCTGTTTAACCTCATCAGACTGAAAGCCAAAACCAAGGTTACAACAAGATCTACAAGCCACTCTAAACACCTTTGCAGAAGCATACGAGAAGCTCGGCCTGTCATTGAACATCGAGAAAACCAAAGGGCTGTTCCAGCAGTCACCAGTCAATCCCTTTCCAATGCCAGAGATACAGCTTAATGGTGTAACATTAGAAAATGTTGACCATTTCAGCCAACTTGGCAGCCACCTCTCCACCAAAGTCAACATCGACACCGAAAAACAACACCAGTGCAGCATTTTTCTGAATGAAGCAGAGAGTGTTTGAGGACCGGGACATCTGTAGGGATACCAAGGTGCTTGTTTATAAAGCTATTGTCCTCCCAACCCTGCTAAACACCTGCGAAACATGGACTGTCTACATCGTCCTTGCAGCTTAATATTGGATTTAGCTGTTTCATTCCGGTTTGTTTCCTTGAAAATAGTGGTCTAAAACAAACGTCCTTGTAATAGCGTACAGGGAAAATTCCCAAGGTGTTTAGGAATGCCTTCTTCCTCAATAATAATCCAGGAATATAGGAGTGTTTGAAATGGAGTGACACCCTTGTGAATTCCCAAGTACCCATCAGAGGCTTGGCTGCTGTTAGAGATGTATTCCTGCATTTCAAAATCTCTCTGATATGGTTGTTAGCTTTGTGTACGGAACTCCAGATGGGCAGTGCTCCATTAAAAGGGTAAATATCTAATACAAGTATAAAGTTTTGTATCATCAAACTGTTGCCTTGTTCCTTCTGGGCCCGTTTGTTTGTGTCCATAGCCTGATAAGGGTTTTCCCCATTTTTGGCTTTCCCTCCTGCAGTCTCTGCTGCAGGGAGTTGCTGCTTCCCAGTACTGCATAGGGCCTCTAGTATCTGTGATTGCTTCTCTGATTGCTTTGTAAGTAAATCCAGGATCTCTATTGCTTTGGAGCTCAGGAGTTCAAGCGTCTTTGCCATTAGAAGACATTGCTCAGAAAGCAATGATAAGTCAATTCTGTCCTCTATGTATTTTGGAGCTTTCAATATTGCCTCTTCCTCAACCCCCACATTCCGACATACTTGATCAGGGAGTGGTGTCAGCTCCTCATCCCTCAAGGGCTCGAATCTGTTGGTTAAAGGGATAGCTGTCTCTTCAGGTGTCCTTGAGGGCCGTGCTTGGCGTGCAACTGCAAAGTCCTCCAAGTAACTTTGTTTTAGTAAAATGGATTCACTCACTGGCTTTGGAGATCTTTTCCTTCTTTTACAATCCTTCTTGTCGTTTTGCGAGCCCTGGGCAGTTGGTGAGGCAAGTCTTTTCTTCCTTTTAGGCATTTTAGCTGTGCCTCGCGTCTCTCCTTGTTTTGTCTGAAGGATTATCAGCAACTTAATTAGTCTCTCTTTCCTCCCCGGCTTCCACAGATATAGTTTAAAATAGTTTGAAGTAATAGCTGATAAAATGCTGATAAAATGTTAGTATGCAATAAAACATATATTTAAAACATTAGATAAAACGTAAAAACAGACCGGGGAGTTTAACTACACAGCCGTCCTCGGCGCCATCTTGCTCGACTCCCCGGACTGTCTACAGATGTCACATGCAACTCCTGGAATGATTCCATCAGTGCTGCCGCCAGAAAAACCTGCAAATCTCTTGGGAAGTCAAGCGGACAAACATCAGTGTGCTGGAAGAAGCAAAGACCAGCATTGAAGCGATGGTCCTCCGCCACCAATTCCACTGGACCAGCCACGTTGTCCGGATGCCCTACCACCGTCTCCCAAAGCAGTTGCTCTATTCCGAACTCAAGAATGGAAAATGAAATGTTGGTGGACAGGAAAAGAGATTTAAAGATGGTCTCAAAGCCAGCCTTAAAAACTCTGGCATAGACACTGAGAACAGGGACGCCCTGGTCCTTGAGCGCTCCAGCTGGAGGTCACCTGTGACCAGCAGTGCTGTAGAATTTGAAGAGGCATGAATGGAGGGTGAAAGAGAGAAACGTGCCAGGAGGAAGGCGCGTCAAGCCAACCCTGACCGAGACAGCCTTCCACCTGGAAACCAATGCCCTCACTGCGGGAGACGATGCAGGTCAAGAATAGGGCTCCACAGTCACATTGGACCCACAAGAATCCTGGAAGACTATCCTACTCGGCCAATGAGGGATCGCCTAAGTAAGTAAGTAATGGCAAGTGTTGAGTACAGTCATTTACCTAGTTTCTAACATCTGTTTTGTTTTTGCAAGTGTCTTCAAGTCATCTTGGAGTTTTCTTGGTAAAATTTATTAGAGGAAGTCTGGCCAATGCTTTTCCCTGAAGTTGAAAGAATATGCCTTACCCAGGGTCCCATTATAGGTCTTTGTTGTTGTGCAGGGATTCAAATTTTGGCTTCCTGAGGTATAGGCCTATCTGTCTATCCACTATACAGTGTTGCCTCTCTAAACCTTTTCCATTGTTGACTTAATTTTCACTTAATGTCACAGGTGCTTCTAGTCCTCCTTCTGATGCTTCCCTGTAGATCATGGTGCTCCCCTGAGCAATATTGATACACAACAGAGACTCACCTCTTATCAGCCTGAAATTAGGAGAGGGTCAATAGCACACTAGCAGGCCATCTACTCTTCTGGAATGGCTTTCCAGAAGGAAGATTCCTGATAAAATATGGAAAGTTTTTCTAACACTATAAAGCAGTGCACTGTATACATTCTCGGCATTGATGCAAATTTAGGAATTTTATATTGCCATATGTATGGTGAAATAAAGGTTGTACTGTATCTAGCATTACTGTCTAAGACAGCAAGATCTATTTTTTTAAACAGACAAACAGGTTAGTGGTCTATAAAACAATTCAATTCAATATTTTTTTGATTGACTTTAGTTTCCACTCTGAAATGAAAGTGAAAAAAAGCAATCCTAACATTTCATGGTGTTGTAGCTAATGGGTACAAGAAGCTGAAATAAGCTCCAGTTGCTGGTGGATGGCTCTTCCTTCCCCCTCCCTTACCTCCACAGTATTATAAAACTTAAATGCCAGGCTAGTTTTGTAACGTTGCTTCAAAAGATCTACGCGTAGCTTTCTCAGCTCCAGCAAGAACATATTTGATGGCTGTTTTTAAATGCCTGGAAATTCCTGTTGATAATGGAAATGTTGACAGATACATGACTGTAGCACCACGAATAGCCGTCACATAATATTCACAGAGATAAAGTGGTGATGTTCATTTTATTTGCCATCTTGCCAGATCTATTAGTGCTGAAATCCTTTTGCTGCTATCCTATCATTCTGTAAGCTTCTCAAATGCTGTTCCAATCCCTATTTTTGGGAGGAGTAAAAAAAAAAAAGTAGCCAGGGCAGGAATAGAAGCACTGCTGCTTCAGAAATCATCTGTATGAAATATGTTGTGACAAATGTCATAAATTTCCAAGTGTTGATAAAATATGGGTGAATTTCACCCACAAAAACATTATCTTCTATGTTTATTAAAGTGACTTTACTGGATTTGTTGAAAAAGACTTTTATAAAGTGTGAGAACTAAGTACTGGGGATCTACCCTGTCCTCTAGTTTTGTGCCACTGTTCAGATATGCACCGAATGTGTGTATAACATTATGTGCATTTGAGGATCTAACATGTTCACAAGAAATTCTCATGTGGTGACAGCAATAGACACCAATGCATATTGCTGAAAGTCTATATAGCCTTATAATTGCTTTGGCCTATGTATTTAGAGAGCTTCTAGGTGTGAGAATCCTGATATAGCTGGGTAAGCTTACAAAACATACAACCAGATGTAATTTCAGTCAGCCATCCACATTTGTTGGGGTTAAAGACAGAGAACTTTGTGAATGTACTGTTTTTCTTCCCCTGGGAGAACACCTCTCTAGGAATGTCCAGGTCTTCCAGCATAATTTTGTGGTTGACGTCTCCAGGAAGCTGACCACAACATTTGAGGGGCTATGGATTTCCAGAGAGGTGATCTATGCAGAAATCCCTAGATCTTCCAATGTGACCATAAGAATTTGACTATAGAGTCAGACTGGAGGAGCTAGAGATTCTTAGTGAGATTCTTAGTGAGAACAATTTAATCAAACCTGTGAATTTGATTATTCCAAACTCTAGTCTTCTGGGTACTTTTGTTTTCAGCTACCAAAAGTTGCAGTTGCCCTAGCCCATCATCAAGGATTCTGGGAGCAGAAATTCAAAAAACCTGGAATACCAGAGTTTGGGAAACATTAAGCTAGACTTTGGGTACACCAAGCATGTAGAATTACTGCAGTTTGATACCATTTTAACTGATATGGCTGGATGCTAAGTGTGGAAATTGTAGTTTTACAAAGTCTTTAGCCTTTTCTGCCAAAGAGTGTTGGTGTCTGCCAAAACTACAAATCTCAGGATTGTATTGAGTATATAGTATTGAGCCAGTTTTGTGTGATTTGCTCTACTAGTGGCATATCTTAGGACCACATTACACTAGAGTTTTATCCACTTTAAATGCTATGGCCACCTTCCACAGAACTCAGAAGTTTAGGGAGGGGCCTTAAAACTGCCGTAAAGGTTCTGGGCTTGACTTAAATACAAACCTCTGACTTCTGCAGGAAGCAGCCACATAATTTAAAGTGGATAGACACTGTGCACGAGATCCTATGTGTTTAGAAATCTCAAGCCAACTCTGGTTATGTCATAAATGATTTGGACTATCTCCTTTAAAAACCCACTATTGTATAAGGTAAAAAACCAAATTATTTTATAATGTTTGATTCAGAATTGGATTGCTTGTGATTTCAAACATATTTGAATCCCATGATTTGGATTCCCTTTCTCTTCTTTATTTTATTATTTATTTATATATTTCTTAGGTACTGTTCCATTACCCAGGTGGAGGCCACAAGGGGCAATAGACAGAGAAGAATAGCACATTTTAAGGGTAGAGGTTGAGAGAGTTAAACCATTTCCCCCCACCCATGTCACTGTCTTAGAAACAACCATTGTTTTTTATATGGGAAAGGTGGGGGGGGGGGGGAATAACCAGTGAATATGGGAGAAATTGTTTTCCTCCTTCAACTCCCCCCCCCCCCAATAAAATGAACTATCCTTCTCTGTCTAGGCCCACTTTTGGAGTATACCTGAATAATGGAACAGTACCCTTTCTTCTCTTAGGAAATCAGTACAATGCTCATAGTATCCTTTTATCCTCTTAAAAGTCCTAGTTAGGTAGGTCTGACTGGGTGGTAACCCAGTGTGTTCCAGGGCTGAATGGAAGATTTGAGACCCACAAAGCTATCTTCTCTTTAATGTGCCATAAGAATTTTGGGGGCAATTTTCAATGGGGACACATCATAAGAAGAAAAACAACCTCCCTTTCTCATGTCTGATGTAAAGCTGCTGTTAGTTTTTAAAACAAACAAAGGAGAGTGAAGGCAAATCCTAACCAGACAATGCATTTAGTTTTTCTCTCAGATATTCATGTGGAAGTCATAAGGTATTGCAAAATACTCTTGATAGTTGAAACTGTTAATGTGGGATTGCCTCTTTGTTATGTGTGAGATGGCCTTGATTTAAGGCCATGGGCTATCTATGACATATCAATTCTTCTGCGCACAACTCCCTGAAATAGATTTTTTTTTCCATGGCGCCTACTCCATGACAACCTATTGGGAATTTCTGGGCTGCTTGATTTCAAGCTGCCCCTTCAGGGCTATACAATATTTTTAGGAAGCATCTTGTGAAAGCAGCTGTTTCCCCTAATATCCTTGGGACTATTGACTACCTTGAAGAGACATCAAAAATTGCAGAATGCCTCAGTGCTTGCCTCTCAGTAATATGAGACCACATGGTCCCCCTGGGGCTGCAATTATGGATGCTGGCAAGCAAACTGCTCTGCAGCACTTCACTGGAATTGTAGGGGTCCCAGGAGAGCACTACATAGTACATTGCTCATTTTGCCTTGACAGGTATGCTTTAGCTTATACAGCTTTTATAAAGCATTTCAGATCTCATCTATAATGCCCTGCTCTTCCCTTAAACAGAGACTATGCTGACTTTCACCGGGTGAGTTAAGATTTTCTAAGTCTCCTGAGCACGTTTGTTTTTGCCCCAAGCAGCATTCTTTGCCTGTATTGCAGCTACATGAAATCATTGCTTCTGGTAGTTTTCCAGATCCAACTATTCAGATTCCTGAGGAACCTGCTGAATAGCCATGATCCATTCCAGATAATGTCTATGTACTGTTACATCTTATTTTGCCCTAAACATACCAAATAATTTCCTCACACTGTTTCCTTGTTGTTCCCAAAATAATGTGGGGTAATGTCTCTTGTTTCATCCAAAACAGATGTAGCCGAAATTATATGGCTTATGAATGTATCCATCTCATGATCTGTTGTGACATCCTGAGAGTGGATACTGATGGCTGCAACCAATGTAGTTGACATTTGTGCTCGTCAGTGTACTGAGCTAGGGATGTAAATCTATGTAAATGTTGTTCATGGAGACAACAATGAATAATTTTACAATTTTCTTATTATCCAAAGGTATTTTTCACTGTTAAGATTCTAACCCATGTGGGATTCTCTTCATCCATGTTGCCCAACATTTGAGAAATATTTTAAGATATTTGATTTTCATCCGAGAGAAAATATTCACCCCCTCAACATCTCACTTTAAAAACAAAACAAAATGCTATAATTTTACAGTCTCTATTTAGAGTAACATTGTGGTTTTAGAACAGGTTTTTTTTTCAACAATAGCAACAGCTGATTCTTTGGTACATGCCAAAGAATAATGCAAACAAGTGGTGTGGTATCAGGAAAGCTAAAGCATATAATGAGCTTAGGCTGGCAAGGGATGCTAAGCTCATCACTGAGGGTTTCTGTAGGTTTGTTTGAATGAAGAGAAAGGATGTTGTGACAAGAGAAGGCAGGGCTGTGTATTGATGCAGGATCCAGTTGTGGATTGATGCAGAATTGATTGGGATCAGAAAGTAACTCATAGAAATCTGGTCTTGGGGATACTGTTTTTTGGAAGATCACCTTTAATTTTCCCTCCTTCATGCACAAAGAAATTTAAAGATACAATTAGTGCCAGATTTTCATGTCCTTCAGTGTCACTCAAGCCCCTTCTACACTGCCATATAATCCAGATTATCAAAGCAGATAATCCACAATCTGCTTTGAACTGGATGATATGAATCTACACTGCCATATAATCCAGTTCAAAACAGATAATCTTACCACTTCATCACACTAGAGAATGAATCTACTTTAAATCCGGTTTCTGCCTCCTGCAGAATTCTGGGGTTTGTAGTTTAGAGAGGCTGTTAAAGGATCCTTCCTAAACTACTAACCACAGAATTCTGCAGGAGGCAGCAACCAGATTTAAAGTGGATTCATTCTCTAGTGTGATGAGGTATTTGGCATTGTAGATGAGACCTCAGAAGTTTTCTGTATATGCTGACTGATACTAGGTTGCATATATGACCATGTTCCCCTTCCAGTTTTATCAAAAATAAAAATAGAAATGGTGCTTTTTGCTGGGTAAGGTTAGCAAGGTCCAGTAGGTACCTTTTCTAAAGACAATAAGCAGAAGATATATACAGTTCTTCCTCTTTGAAAGTGTGCTGTTTGTTGACAGCTGCTTCGGACTATTTGGCTTTGAAAGTATAGTAATGGGTTATTGAGTGGTATGGAATAACTCCATTCACTGAGATCCTTTTCTAGGTCACTGCTCTGTTTAAAATGACTTCTAATTTTTCCATTACCCTTTGCCTTACACCCAAAGGACAGTAGTAAGATTTTTCCAGTCATCTACTGGAAAACTTTTCTTCCATGCCCCTCCCTTTCTGTCCCACTTTTTTTGCCCTGAAGCTATATCATTAATGTTCCTGCAAATCTTTTCATGGTGATGGATTTTAAGTGTTATTTTGGCTACAAAAAACAGCAGGATATGAACTCTAACAGCACCATCATTAGGAGGATGTGATGGGGGCTGTTGACAGTCGAAGCACTGATTTTGATTAATGAGGAATAAAGATGAACAACCATTCATCATGGCTTCAACACATTCCCATCTTCATCATCATCTAATTAACAGTATTGCAATATCACTAAACAAATGCTGTCCACAGCCTGGCAACCTACTCACCCTAATGTTTCCTTTCCAATATGAAAATTCTCCTTTGTCTGCCTTTGCTCTAATTACTGGGTACATTCTACTTTTTTCTTGAAGTAGAATTCTAATGGAAGAGTCAGGAGACCTTTTGCAATCTTCCCTTTGCTGATAAAAGAAGAGCATTTGAGAATTCTGACAGCCGAAGTCCATTCATTAGTGCCATCATCCAGCACTGCCAAAGAACATGTTTTATCAACATTTTGACTGCAAGACCTTAATTTTTAAACATAATGTCCTTAAGCTTTCACACAATGTGAATTCTGAGAAAGGATTGTAATGGGCAATCATTCAGAATCTCTATTTTCAGCATTCTGTCTTGCCTTTGCCTTTCTGCTGTGAAGTCACAAACTAACAGAGGGATAAAATGTAGAAATGGCCTGCTCTTACTATAACAATAGCACCCAGATGTGTCTTAAACAGTTGGTCTGTGGCTAGGGAGATGGATCAGCTCCTAAGTAAAACAGAACTGCAAATTTCAAACTGTTATGGCTTTCATCATGAGAATCATTTCTGGGAGCTACATTTAATGTTCAGAAGCATTCCTTACACTTATCTGATTGTCCAACATCTGTTATGAATTTTCACTTGGGAGGCTGTGTTGACCCTTTACAAAGAGAGATCTAATATGGTGAGGCACAATAGAATAGTATTTACAAATGTATTAGGCTTATCTGGATTGTTCAATGTAGGGACTAAAATACTAAGCTCAGAATCCTAAGTGGCAATGGGCATTCCAACAGTGCTATGAATTTTCTCCTCTGAGGATTTCTTTTTGCCTTAAGACAGAATGCACACACATCCAATATATGAATTATATTGGTGGATTACTTTCTTGGTATAGTCATGTGTTTACAAAGTACTCAAATCACACTGGAATAGATGTTGACACAATTTGGCAATGTGTTTGTTATAACCATAACATTATTTGCAGCCATAAAACTATGTTAATCTTTCATATTTCTGTAAACATTTTCCTTATTAATATGTAGCTGCTCAAGTTTTGTGTGCATCTGAACACTTGCCTGGGAGTAAACCCCATTGAATGTCTGAATATCCATGTTTTAGTTAGATTGTTATGTGACTGTAATGGTGTTGCAACTCCAGGTGACTTGAAGGCACATACACACACAACGTTCAACCTTACCAATGGTACTAAATTAAACAGTGGTATTCTGCATGTGCAATCAAGTGTATTTATGCATATTGTGCAAATCTTTTGGACTAATGCATAGGTAAAGAATAACCTATAATAGTCTGTTAAAATTTCTTAAAATGAATGAATTGGATATGTTTATGTAGTATTTTCTTCCCATGTGATGATTAATGATGAAGTGTATTAAGACCCATCTTTGTTACTGAAAGAAAAGCAAACAAATACACTAGCATATATAGGAAAACACTCTTGCCAGTAGGTATAGTAGATGAGTGTATAATTTAGGAACTGTATCTAAAAAATATTTATATTTTAATCATTTGTTCACATGATTAGGCTGTCATTCAGCAAAATCATTGTGACGCAGTCCAGCTATTAGTATGTTGTTGTTAATTCATTCAGTTGTTTCCGACTCTTCGTGACTTCATGGACCAGTCCACGCCAGAGCTCCCTGTCGGTCGTCACCACCCTCAGCTCCTTCAAGGTCAAGCCAGTCACTTTAATGATACCATCCACCTTGCCCTTGGTCGGTCCCTCTTCCTTTTTCCTTCAATTTTCCCCAGCATCATTGTCTTCTCTAAGCTTTCCTTTCTTCTCATGATGTGGCCAAAGTACTTCATCTTGGTCTCTACTATTCTTCCCTCCAATGTGCAGTCGGGCTTTATTACTTGAAGTATGGACTGGTTGGCTCTTGTCCAAGGCACTCTCAGCACTTTCCTCCAACACCACAGTTCAAAAGCATCTTCGCTTAGCCTTCCCTATGGTCCAGCTCTCACATCCGTAGGTGACTATGGGGAATACCATTGCTTTAACTATGCAGATCTTTGTTGCCAGTGTGATGTCTCTACTCTTCACTATTTTATCAAGGTTGGTCATTGCTCTCCTCCCAAGAAGTAAGCGTCTTCTGATTTCCTAGCTGCAGTCTGTATCTGCAGTAATCTTTGCACCTAGAAATACAAAGTCTGTCACTGCCTCCACGTTTTCTCCCATTATTTCCCAGTTGTCAATCATTCTTGTTGCCATAATTTTGGGTTTTTTTTATGTTTAACTGCAACCCAGCTTTCGCGCTTTCTTCTTTCACCTTGATTAGAAGTCTCCTCAGGTCCTCCTCGCTTTTGGCCATCAAAATGCCATCTGCATATCTAAGGTTGTTAATGTTTCTTCCAGCAATTTTCACCCCAGCCTTGCATTCCTCAAGCCCTGCACATCGCATGATGTGTTCTGCATACAAGTTGAATAGGTTGGGGGAGAATATGCAACCCTGCCGTACACCTTTCCCAATCTTGAACCAGTCTGTTGTTCCATGGTCAGTTCTTACTGTTGCTACTTGGTTTTTATACAGATTCCTCAGGAGAGAGATTAGGTGATTTGGTATGCCCATACCACCAAGCTATTAGTATACAATGTGAAAAATCAACTTTTTTACAGACTGTAACAGATTGTTGTGACATCATTGTTTGATTACATCCTTTCAGATAATATCCTTCTGAACTGATGTGGGCCCTTCCCAAGATCCAGAAACTACCTGCCCAATTTGAGAGGGCTTTATTTTCACATCTCAACACACAATCCCCAATTAAAGAAAAATACTGGAAAAGGCTTCCCACTCACTCTAAGGGACATATGCAACTTTTTCATCATGTCTCCTTTCCAGCCTGATTTAAGTCCTAGATAGATAGATAGATAGATAGATTTTACCCCAAGTTGTTGTAAACCACATCTGATTAAAACTTGCTGGAAGTGTCAGCTCTCCTATGGATTATGAAGATTCTTAGCATCAGCTATCAGCAAGTGTGGCTTGTCATTGCTGTTGGAAGTATGCTCCACAGTCCTCATTAAGAAAGGTATTTGTCATTTCAAAATATTTTGGTCTTTCCTCACATTTCTTCAGATGTTTTGCTATTCAGGGAGAGCTGATGACAAGTTAGGAATATGAGGAACATCACTGAAAAAGCATTCCAAACTTACCCAAATGTTACTCACACTCAGTAATGTAAGTGAAAGTGAAATGAGTTGCCTAATTTTATATGATTTGTTGCTACACACAATTTTCAAATAGTTTTTATATGAAGAGCTTTGTTGGTTTCTTCTAGCATAATGTAAAAAAGCAAGATGGGGGTGATGAAGGAAGACAGCATCATCTTTGAGACTAACTTTCAGCATGAACTTTAATGGAGACTAATCTATTTCTTCAAACACGTATTAATACAAGGTGGGGGGGGGGCAAAATGGGATTAGAAGATGCAAATTGTGAAACAGAACTTTGGAAAACTGTGTTAGATGGTATCTGACAAGCAGATGGTCTGTAATCCTATGCTATGAAACCAGTACTTAGTGAATTCTCCCTCATTTTCATCTCTAATAGCACTGTGAAGAACCCTTACCTTTAGCAGCCAGAATGTGGGCCTAGCGAAGCCTGTTGGCCTGAACAGTTAGAATATGGGCCTAGCGAAGCCCTGGCGGCCATCTTAGGATAGGGAAACAGGGAGACGCCATCTTAGGTCAGGTTTTCTTAGAGGGGGCGTGTCCTAGTCCAGTAAGCAAAGAGTAGATGGCCAGGATTGGTTAGGAATAGGGGGCGGAGCCTAACATTCAAATAGAGGGGAAAAGTGTACTTTTTGAATTTGAGGCTTGAGTTTTGGCAGTTGGGATTTGTCAGTTGGGAATTAGGTAGTCGGTTGGTGTTCACAGTTGGATAGTGCTGAGGTAGGAGAATTGGGTTAATCTTTGTAGTATTCAAGGGCTAGAGGAATTAGCCAGGAATACTGACAGTGGGAACAGGACCCTGCTTATGGTCTGTTTCTTTATTCCTGAGGAAGGCTAGTCCAAGGTTGTTTGGCTAGATTCCAGAAAGTGGGAATTTGGATTGGAATTATCATCAGATATTAGTTTCTTGAGATAGTCTCCTGTTTGTTAACTCTAGATTTGAACCCAGTACTAGGGCTGTCCAAACACGGAAAAATTTGTTTCTAAACTCGATTCGTTTTTAGGGGTTTTTCGCGTTTCGTTATTTAAAAGAATTCCGAAATTTTCCTTAAAAAAAGTTTGATATTTACGAAATTTCGGAAATCATAAAACAATTACGAATCGATTACGAATCGATTCGTTAATGGCGGCCGCGATCGCGCAATACGCTAAAAATCTTCTGAAGCTACCCTCTCCCTCTGTTGTTGACTGTTGGTGTGATAATTATATATTTTTTCACTGAGAAAACAAACAGCAACCCTAAAACTTGCACCAGACATGCGGAAATAATAACGAAACATTTACGAATCAATAACGAATCAATAACGAAACAATTACGAAACAATTACGAAACGAATTGGAAAAATTCATTTCGTTTTTTTAGTTACTCCTGAATGGTTCAATATCGCTTCGTTATAAAAAAACGATTTTTTAACGAATTACGAAATTACGAAACGAAACCGCCCAGCCCTACCCAGTACCCATCTAAGAATTGTACATCCAACATAACCAAAAGCTTTTGTGCCATTAACTTACAGAAACCATTATGCAATTGTACCAGAAGAGTTTAAGCCTGTTAAATAAATGTTTTATTATAGTTAACACATTACAACAGCCTGTGTGTGAACGTCATTGGTATTTAAACCCTCTGAGGAAAATAAACACCATAGTAACACAGAAGGGTGTTACTAAGTATGCTCTCCACACATATAACTCCGCCTGAATACTAAGAAAAGGGCAGCGTACCTCAATTGAAGAAAAAGTTACAAAACCTCTAAGTTCAGACGTCATTCAAATATAGCTATACACAGTTATATCTTTCCCTGTTTTATCAAAAAAAAAACCCTCCCCCGTGATATTCCTTATAAAAGGTTGGTAGCTTGTGGGATTCACATTTTCCGAATTCCCTGTTCCCTCTCCCTGCTAAAAGAAGACCCTTGGTGTGATCCTTCCTGGGATAATCTTTATAAGCACCCTTTCATCCAGGGAGAATTCTCTAAAAATAAGAGGTTTGAGAGAAGAACATGAACAAAAAAACAGGAAAACTTTACTCCAATTTTCACAAAAATCCTAAACATAGATGACTAGAAAATGGACTGGGAAATTATATAAGATAAATTGTGTAGGCTCCACAAAGAAAAGGAGTTAAACTCTATCGAGAAATGTCATAATAACCTGCTATGAAAAGACATGGAAAAAAAGAATGAAATACTCTGAGATAAATTGTTCACCTGCGATGGTACCTGCCTCCAGAGAGACTAGCATAAATGTACAACTGTATTGACAAATGCTGGAAATGTGAAAACAAAAAGGCACATTTTACCACATGTGGTGGATATGCAGTAAAGTAAGCAATTGTTGGAAATAAACCCATCTATATTTTGAAAAGATGCTAAATATGAAATTTTCAATGACACCACAAATGTATCTTTTTAATATGCCAGTATAAAACTTAGAAAAGAAATTTGGTAAAATTATATTATCTGGGACAACCCAAGAGATGCATGTCTTATTACCTGGAACAGTGTCAGCACAATTAGTATATGCAAGATATTGGAAAAATTCAGAGTTACCTGATATAGAAGAATAGGAAGAATATTTCATTGATTTGCTGATGATGGATACTATAACTGTACTTCTAAAAGGAGTGAAACTAGAGGGTATTCAGATCCTTGGTAATTCTGGGTCCTTTCAGGTCACTCAGTGGTAACTCTTGATAGAAGTTTTTATATGAAGAGCTCTGTTGATTTCAGAAGTAATACGCTTCAGTTGAGTTCACTGTTACCCATAGCTTCTTGTCTCCACAGTAGGTTCAGGAGCATATCCCTTGTGGATGAAAGAGGTCAGTCATACTGTCCATCACTCATGTAAAAACTGTAATTAATTAATTAATTAATTAATAATGATTTTATTTGCTTAATTATTTAATTACAAAACAACACAAAGCCAATCTATAATTACACAAAGGGAATTGTTACTGCTTAAGGCTGATTTTAACTTTGGCATGAATGAAACCAGTTAAGAAAGGACTGGGAATCAAGCAATTCGCTCAGCAGGCATAGCATAGGAAATTCAGGAAACTGCATGGTTCCTGATCTGCAGGATGCCTGAGATCCAATGTCCAAACTCCTTAGCGAAGGATTTACTAACATGCTGAATCATTCTTTATTGAATTCATTGAAACCGCTCGTAAGTGGTTTCACGATTACAGCCATAATCTTAATTGAAACAGTGGCTTTAATGAGGTTATTAGGAGGAATGGAGGTTGTAGTTAGGCCATGTGATGCTGCCAAAATATCCCTAAGCTTTTGGGTGGAATAATTGCAGTTGGCAAGATCCGCATTAATCATAGCTAATGGTAATGATAGCTCCCTGTGGTGGCTCATGAAGAGGTGATGGCCTTAATGAAAGCTGACTTACAAGGTAACAGATGGTAGATACATTTTAGTATTTTTAATATGAAATTGCTTAGTTAATTTCATTTGAAAAAACACAGCAAAATAAGAATGTATCTGTATACAATGTAACAAGGCAAGAATTAAGTCTAATTGCCCTTATCTTATTGCAGTGCCATTGGCCTAATCTCTCTCTTTCTTAATCTCAATCTCAGTCACTTTCTTAAGAAGCATAGGAGATATTTGCAGTCTTAGAATCATAGAGTTGGAAGACACCTCAAGGTCCATCCAGACCAACCCCTGCGTTATTAAAGTACTCTTGACAGATGGCCAAGGTTTGCATGAATGTGGGAGGTATTTGATCCTCAACCGTTCCCAAAGTCTGTCTGGTCCATGTTGACTACCATCACGATAGGAGGAGAGGGCAAATTTAGTCTACCCTTTCTTGAACCATAATTCAACAGCATGCATTTCCCCCCTTGAAATCCGGGTGTGGGGATTAAGGGAAGAAAGCACATTCCAGTTGTTTTGTGCTGGCAATTATTTGATAAGAATCTAACATGTTTCAGACAAAGCAGGTTCTTCTGGACTTAGATATTTGATAAGAGCCCAACATGATTCAGACAAAGAATGTTCTTTTGAAATTAGATTAGATGTGTATTAGTTGAAGGTACCTGAAGAGAAACCCAAGAGATGATTTTCTTATTACCTGAGACAAAAGCCTATTTTTATATGCATGGAGTCCCAGAAGATCTTTTGACTAAAATGTGTTAGGTTTTTAATAGCAAAAGTTGGTAGCAGCTTCTGGTGTGGGGTGTTTAAAGAGTGACTGTGGTTACAGAGTCATTTCTACTGCTTGTGATCTCTAAAGCCGTATATGACTTAGGATCAGAGCACCTGCAAGACTTCATCTCTTTCTATGAATTTTACAATCCTTAGGGAGGGCTTTCTCTTTGTTCCACCACCATCATGCGCTATCTAGTGTGACAGAAAACAGTCTTTTGGTTACTGTTCCTGGGCTCTGGAATTCTCTTCCACAGGAGAATAAGGTTCCCCCCTAACCGCAGCCATCTTCTCTCATTTTTCAAGAAAACATTTTTACTTCAGTCATTTAATGATTAATTTGTTTCAGGGAATTATTGTCATTGAGGTGTGGGGTATTACTAACTTTACTGTTGTGTTTATAAATTCTTTTATTTCATTACATTTTTGGTGATGTTTTAATGTGATAACTTGTTTAATTTCATTTTTCGTATACCAATTTTAAAGGTTTTTTTTTCTTGTTTTAGTGTTTTTGTAAGCTGCCTTGAATCCCAGTTGGGAGAAACGTGGGCAATTAAACAAACAAACAAATACCAACCCCTATCACTCCTAGCCGTTCTGTGGACCTGAAGGTTAGGAAAGCTATGTGGGTAGACAATTGTTTGCAACAGTTTCACTCAGATTGTCTTAGAACGCAGGCTTTTCAATATTGGGGCATAATTCTCCTTCTGCTTATTTTCAGTTTCCTGTTCATCGTGCAGATGTATTTTGTGCCTTCATTTTCCCCTTTCTTTATGAAGAATGGAATGAAATGAAAACATTGGTATCATATAATTTCCCTTTTTGAATACAGAAACTCTTTAATTGTCTCAATCGTAACTTTACACTCTCTTTACCTTTGTACTGAGATGTTTAATTCCTCCCTGGATGAAATAATGTATGTTTTCATTTATATAAATAGTATATCTCCTCATAGAGATTCCTCTAGACCTGTCTGGCTTAACATTTCTGTTTTCTTTTGCTTCCCTGGCCGATTGACATGACAAACATTGGTCACCATCAAAATTAGCAAATATGGGGGTAGGGGCTTGGGGGTCAGATCAGTCATATAGTACTCTATGGATGCAGATCATGTTGTTAAATCCTGGTTTATCTCACTGACTAAAGAGTACTAAATTAATTTTCATAAAGTCTACTTTATAGACATGCTCTAAATGTTACTGAAATTTTAAAAGACTGACTTGAGTGTGCTATAATATTGTAGGATATTATGTTGGCTTAAGAATAAAAAACAAATAATTGTAGAAAAGTACAAACATTGCTGTTACAAATTGTGTCTTAAATGAGTTTTCATTGAAATCTGCAGATACTGTTGGAGAAACAATGTGATAGGGAATGCTAGCATTCTGTTTACAAAACAGAAAGCAAAGAGCATCCATCATCCAGATGGATGGCATCTCTAATTGAATTCCATTTTAATTTGAGCTATTCAATAATGCATCATGTTAGTCATCTAAGTTGTGTCTCCACATTAAGTTGCATCAAGAATAAGATAACAGTTCATTACATCTAATCAAACCATCACAGCAAAGTCCTGGATTGAGCAGGTGTTAAAAGATGGAAATTATAATCCACAGTTTTCTAGAAGAATGCCTAAAGAAAAGCTTTGAACAATATATATTTCTTTCTGCAAAATCTTTGTTTAAAAGTGATGACATCAAACACCAAAACTCTGGGTGATCTCTCCCACTGGCTTCATGTAGATTTTAAACAACATGAGGGACAATATTGAACCCTGTGGGACACCACAGGACAAAGCCACTGTAGAACAGTGTCCCCAAGCCCCATATCCATGAGGCATCTCGGAATACTATGGTCTATGGTATAAAAGGCTGCTGAGAGGTCCAAGAGAATCAACAAGGACACCTTCCCCCTGTCCAGTTCCCTGTGTAGCTCTTCCATTAAGGCAACCATGGCTGTTTCAGTTCCTTGACCTGGCCTGAAGCCAGACTGTGCCGGATCAGGATAATCGGTTTCCTCTAAGAACACCTGGAGTTGCAAGGCCATTTTTGGACTTTGCCCAAAAATGGGAGATTGGAAACTGTCTGAAATTTGTTCAGTTGAGTGGGGTCCAGTGATAGTTTTTCAACAGTGGTTTTATGCGGCCTCCTTTAGGTCTGCCTTCTTGTAAAGAGGCATTAACCACCACCTTCACCCACTCTGCCAAACCCTCTCTGGTCTCCTTTACCAGCCAGGATGGGCAGGAGTCTAGAATGCATGTGTTTGCCCTCGCTTCTCCAAGGATCTTGTCCACATCCTTGGGCTGCACCAATTGAAATGAATCCATCAAAACCGGATAAGCAGGTGCTAGAGTTACATCTTCAGGGATTGACATTAACATGGAACAGATCAGAGTGACTTTGTCCATAATGAACTGAGCAAATGCTTCACAGCGAGCTGCTAAACGGTCAGGGATTCCATCTTGCAAAACAGGATTTAACAAACCTCTGACCATTTGAAACAACTCAGCCTGATGGTTCTTAATGGCCACAATGCTGGCTGCAATGAGAAATTTTCTTGCAGCCTTTACTGCCACAGCATATGCCCTTAAATAGGCACATAGCCATGTTTGGTCTATCTCACTGTGAGTTAAACGCCACCCACACTTTAGTTCCTTTTTCACATGCTTCATCGCTGCCAGCTCTTCATTCAACCAAGGAGCTGATTTAGCTCTGCTATGTGCAGGGGCGGCCCGTCCATTACGCCAAGTAAGCCGTTGCGGAACACTTTTTTTCCCCAGGGGCTCAAAGGCGCCTCTGTAAATGCCCCTCCAGACATTCCGGAAAACCTACAACTCCCCGGTTGTTGTTCTTATGGCTGAACTCCAGCTGGGCCCACGCGGGGAGGAGGGAGCCTGCAAGGGTTCGGAGGACTCTGGGGGGGGGGGGAGAGAGAGGCCTCGCCGCTGTTGCCGGCTTCTGGGCCTGAGGGGAAGGGCAAGGAGGAGGACAACAAAGCCGCTTCCCCTTTAAACATGCAAATGAGCTCCGTGGGGCGCCCGGGTGCTAATCCCGCCCCCGTGTGCCAGCCAGCCAGTCAGAGTCCCCGCAGCTTCCCAGGGAGGGAGGAAGAGGGGGTGATGCCACGCGGTCCCTGCCCCCTTTGCAGCCGCTGCCATTTTGAGTGGAAGAGACGGGAGCAGCGGCGGAGGCTCCCTTCGTGGCCTTACGGGGAGAACGAGCACTTGTCCGCCAAAGAGGAGGAGGAGGAACCCCGGCTCGGCCTGAGGAGAAAGAAGGGGAGGGGGAGGGTCAACAGACACGGACTGCCCCCTCCCTTCCCCCCTCCAAAGGGCAGGTCACCCTGGGATGCCTGTCGCTAGATTCTGGGTGCCATGGCCTCCCCGCGGGGTCTGTCAGGATCTCATGGAAATGCAGGATGGAACCGCTTTCCACGCCACAGCCAAGTTCCTTTCATTTCTTCCTAAAGCCCGGGAGGGAGGGAGGGGGCGGATCTCATTCTGCAAATGATTCTGAGGCATAGAGGCCAATATTCTGGGGGGGGGGGGGGATCCAGGTTAGAAATGACCTTTGTTTATTATTATTGTATGCAAATTATCATGGTGCACAAACGTAAGTGTTCTCAGGAAAAATAAATCCAGGTTCCAAAGCCAATAAACACTATATTTAAAAAAAGAAAGAAAGAAATGATTGGAACTCTATTGAAGAGAAGAATAAATAGAAATAAAAGGCAGGATGGAAAGAAGGAGCTGCTTGGAATTTTAGAGGAAGGAAATAATAATAAATAATAAAACTTTATTTATACCCTGCTACCATCTCCCCAAGGGACTCACTACCTCTGAGAATGTTTGCCATAGATGCAGGCGAAACATCAGGAGAGAATGCCTCTACAACATGGCCATGTTGCCCAAAAAAACCTACAACAACCCAAGGAAGGGATAGATCGATTGAGAAGGAAGGAAGGAAGGAAGGAAGTAGGAGGAAAGATGAGTATAAGGAAGAGATAAAAAAGGAAGGACAAAAGGAAGGGAAGGGACAGATTAAAATAGATTAATGTTGAAAAAACACTGGTTCTGGTTATTGAGATTTGCTCTGAATCCTTTTAATGAGGTTTTGGTATTCTACTGTTTTTAATTGTTGTTTAATTAGATTGTTGATTGTTATGTTTTGAATGTGTTTTTACCTGTTTTACTCTGTAGTTACTGGCTTGGTCCCACTTGCCAGCTGCCCCGAGTCCCTTCGGGGAGATTTTTATTTATTTATCGTTTCAGGAGCAACCAAACAATTGTATTGCAGTTTTAACAAATAAACAAAACACAAAGTTTGCGAGCTTGGTAGTTGATTAAATTTCCTTTGACCAGTAGCTGGCCACTTGGAGTGCCTCTGGTGTTACTACAAGAAGGTCCTCCATTGTGCATGTGGCAGGGCTCAGGTTGCATTGCAGCAGGTGGTCTGTGGTTTGCTCTTCTCCACCCTCACATGTCGTGGATTCCATTTTGTGGCTCCATTTCTGAAGGTTGGCTCTGCATCTCATGGTGCCAGAGCGCAGTCTGTTCAGCGTCTTCCAAGTCGCCCCATTTTTTGTGTGTCCAGGAGGGAGTCTCTCATTTGGTATCAGCCATTGATTGAGGTTCTGGGTTTGAGCCTGCCACTTTTGGACTCTGGCTTGCTGGGATATTCCAGCGAGTGTCTCTGTAGATCTTAGAAAACTATTTTTTGATTTAAGTCGTTGGCATGCTGGTTGATACCGAAACAGGGATGAGCTGGAGATGGTCCTTTCACTATTGGCTGCTACTTCTCGGCGGATGTCAGGTGGTGCAATACCAGCTAAACAGTGTAATTTCTCCAGTGGTGTAGGGCGCAGGCACCCTGTGATGATGCGGCATGTCTCATTAAGAGCCACATCCACTGTTTTAGTGTGGTGATATGTGTTCCACACTGGGCATGCGTACTCAGCAGCAGAGTAGCATAGCGCAAGGGCAGATGTCTTCGCTGTATCTGGTTGTGATCACCAGGTTGTGAGAGAAGGACATGAGAGAAGCCTCCTCACAGGATTGCAAGACATCTGGGCATCCCCTGGGCAACGTCTTCGTAGACAGCTGATTCTCTCACTCCAGAAGCAACCAGAAACTCCACCAATGATGGAATTGAACCAAATATGGCACACAGAACTCCCACGGTGAACAGAAAATACTGGAAGGGTTTGGTGGGCATTAACCTTGAGTTTTGGAGTTGTAGTTCACCTACACCCAGAGTGCACTGTGGACTCAAACAATTAAGGATTTAGTCCAAACTTGACACAAATACTCCATGTGCCCAAATATGAAAACAGATGGAGTTTGGGAAAATAGACCTTGACATTTGGGAGTTGTAGTTACTGGGATTTATAGTTCACTTACAATCAAAGAAGATTGGCCCAACAATAGAATTGGTCCAAACTTCCCACAAAGAATCCTGTTAACACACATGCATCAAGAAATTACATATATTAGAAACGAACTTTCTCATTACTTTCTTTTCAAGATCACCAGACTGGATCACAGCTACGCATGGCAGGGGGCAGCTTGTGTGTGTGTGTTTGTATGTATGTGTGTGTATGTGTTTGTATGTGTGTGAGATATATATATATATATATATATATATATATATATATATGGCATAGTCCAACTTCGGCCCTCCATGTGTTTTGGACTTCAACTCCCACAATTCCAAACAGCCAATAGGAAGTCCAAAATACCTGGAAGGCCAAAATTTGTCCATGCCTATATATATGAATGGGATTGGTTGGGGGGGGGGGGCAAAATACTATTTGCTTACCATTGAAAATTACCTAGGGCCGCCTCTGGCTATGTGGGAGGGGACATTCTGGAGCAGTCATTTCTATTGCCCTAGTCATCTCCCTATTCCAGAGAGTGACTGGAGGATAAACAGGATCACCTACCAAGGTGGTGGGAAATTCTCAAAGAGCTATCCGGAATCTATTTATTTATTTATTTACTATATTTATATCCCACCTTTCTCATCCCACAGGGATACTCAAAGCAGCCATACAACAGTCAGCAATTTGATGCCATACACAAAAATATCAAATCCACAAATACAATTAAAACCAAATAATTCAAACATGAATTATTAAAAACAACAATTAAAATCTGGATCCATAAGCTTCCTGTGATTGACTATTTTAATCGATCCTCCATCCCAGGAGAGGGGGGCGCAGTAAGCATAAACCTGATCAGGTGATGGTTGGTCCATGGCAATGGAGTGATGGTCAGCTTCCTCCCATCCCTGGCAGAAAGCCAAGTCTAGTGTGTTCCCAGTTTTGTGGGTAGTGCCAGATACTATTTGCGACAGCCCCATGGTTGCCATGGTGGCCATGAAGTCCTGAGCTACTCCCAACAGGGTGGTCCCCACATGGACGTTGCCACATCTACATCTTAACTGCCACATCTACATATTACAAAATCATGGGGTTTGTCATCTGATAAGACACCACAGCTCATTAGCTGAGCAATGTAAATGTCCCTATCTAAACTTCATATCCCAAGATTCCATTGGATGTTCCCTTGGACATGAAGTTAGAATCATAGTATTCAATTGTATAATGTGAAAGACCCCCAGGATAGCATAGAATGTTACCATGGCAGCCAGATTCATAGTCTTAGAGGGCCCAAGAATGCTTTATTTACACACAATGAAAGAATACTGTCCCATGTCCTCTGATGACCAATAACAATAGGATGGATGTGGTAGATAGAAAACAGGTAGATTTATTGTGATGTGTGAAATAATTGGAATAAGAGGTAACTCTGTACATCTAAAACCTCAAAAAGCCATTACTTGAAAATCATTGAGAGTGTTGGTTTCAGTTGTCAGCTCTAAACAAGTAGACCCAGAATCAATGTAATATAACCCTCCATGATTCAGTGGGTCTACGCTAGTTGGAATAAAGTTGGACTTAGTTGGATTTAGCCCTGAAATTGGAGATGTATTGTTTTTATATTTACTAGTGCTGGCACAGCTGATGGTCAAGGTTTCTGGAGAGTTATCATCAAAATAACAGCTGGGGACATAAACTTGGGAACTACTGAGCTATAAAGGAAGAGAAAATAAAAGGAAGTAGAGTGTGCCAATCCATGTTGAATATAAAAGGCTGTTCTGTTCCATTAATTGACTGCTCAAATAAATATGAGAGTTCAAGCTTCAGCTTAGTGTTGGTTTCAGCTGATTTCATCTTGGATACTTTTACACATGCATACACACAACAATATCTATTATAGATTTCTTTGGGTAGTTTTCCTTTTATGAAAATCAGCAACACTGATGCTGGTTTTCTTTTTCTTCCTGTAGTATTGTGTAGAGGAATAACAGAGCCAGGAAGTAAACAACAAAAGAATCCCAGATACAATGAGATAATTTTGCGAAATCACCCTTACCTAGAGAAAAACAACAAAAATCAATGAACTCTCTTAGAGAGAAAACAGCAGGAAATGTTAAATCATATTTCATCTATAATGCTTGAAAGCAGCAGTTTGTTTTAGATTGTTCACATTCTTCCTTCTTCTCCTCTTGCTCCTTTTCAACCCTCATCTCTGCCCATGACACTAGGGCCTTTCCACACAACCATATAGCCATGGATATCAAGGCAGAAAATCCCACAATATCTGCTTTGAACTGGGTTATCTGAGTCCATACTGCCATGTATTTCAGGTCAAAGCAGATAATGTGGGATTTTATTCAGCTGTATGGATGGGGCTTGTAATTTTAATGGACAGCTATGGTAAAATCTTTGTAATTTATGAGTTTTCAAATCTATACACAATTCCAGAATGATCTATCACTGTATTATTCAAATTTGTGAGTTTAATGATAAGAACTTAGAATTAGTAATAGTATTTTAGTATAATGACATGAAAAAAAGTTGGCGCCGTTCTAGTATCTTTCAGAATGAAATTTATCATACAAATTCATGAAACTCCTTGGCAAATGTAGTACCTTTTTGGTTCTATCATTTCAGATCTCTCAGAAGACCAAACTAGACATTAAGGGCGATACATTAAGACATTAAAGGTGATATACATTGCCTGTGATTAATCTGTTTTCACTTCCACAACAAGACTTCTCAGATACATACTTCACTAATCCAATTTGCACATTTAGCCCAAGCATACCTTCCATGGACAAAGCAAAGTACATTCAATGTGAGCTATCAAGGTGAAGAAAAGTCTGTGTTATCATAGACATCTGCACATGTGATAAGAAACATCTTTGCAAAAGATGTGCAAAGCTTATTGTTGGGTGTGGCCCTAAAGAAATACAGTACATTTTCTAGGTGAATAAAAGATTGAGAACCGCTGGCATATGCTATACTAGAAGATGAGCAAGCAAATGCACCTACAAAGTTGTTGGGTGACATTCTCAGGATCGGTCTAATTTACTGGTGAGGTCTTTAAAGCCTCTGAGGATGAGGACAAGGATTTTCTGGTTGAGCCTGGTGTTTCTGTGGGGGAAAGTGAAAGTTGTTTGAGGCAATGGGAATGTTTTGGGTAGATCTCTTGTTGGGGAAACAGACAGTGATTCTCAGGAGACTCAGCCAGGGATTTGCTCTGAAAAGAATGTGGCAGAGACAGGAGGGTTACAGATAACCAGCGTTTACAGATCAGACATAATAGTGCAAAACAGAGAAAAACAGAGATTGAAAAACAAACAAAGAGAACCCAGGTGTGAGAAAGAGTGATGTTGTGGGCCAGAGGAAGTTTTCTTAAGGAATTGGAGTGAATGTTCAATGGGGAGATCAATGTTGGATTTTCATGGCAGGAAGTTTTTTGGTCTGCTATAAATCATTTGTTCTAGTCAGACCTCCAAGATTAGGGGCAAAAGACCTCTATGAACATGACAAACCATAGATTTTTTAAAAAATATATTATTTTTTAAACCAAGATAATATTTCTCTAAGATTTTCTATGTCTTCTAGCACAACTCCGTGATCAACTAGTTCTGGAAGTTGACCGTATAATTACACTATAGGATCTAAGAATTCCTAGAGAGAACATTTTCATCAAACCTGAAAATGTGGAGGGCCAACTGTAATTTTATTTTGTTCTCTCATAGCATATCTGAGAAACATATTCATCTCTGAAGTATATTGTGGGCAACGGGAAGAATTTAGAAATGTTATCATTTTTTAACCTTTGAAAATTCCTCAGCCAGGATATTTCTAAATAAGCTTTAGACTGTAGTGGCATTGCTTTGAGGAAGAACAGGTTATTCTTTTCCACTAGAAGCCCACTGGAGGCCAGTTGTTTGAATCGTATGAAAGTACAGTTTTCTTGGGCTGTGACCAGGCTGCACACTTTACTCAGACCTGATCTAATTATCAAGCTCAGTTGGAGCCTTGAGCCTTTTTATATGAAACCCATTATTAGAAGCTCAGCATCTTCTGCACCCCGCAGTAGCCAGAAAACTTTCCAGGCATGTTTTTTTTAATATAAAGAAATCAAACAAAAGTAAACTGGCATTTTGAAGAAGTGAAAAAAATCCTCTCAGTGCCATACAGTAAAGTTGTCCTAGATCCAAGCAACCCATTCTGTAGTTTGGAATCAAAAGAAAAAAATCTCTACTGATAATTATTTGTTTTTAACTGAAAGTTGTTTTGGGAAGTAGAGGGAAGGGGAAGCAAAAAGGCAGCAGCAAATTCACTGGAGGAGAGCTGCCATATGTTTAAATCATATGTTTCCTAGGTTTGACTAAGCATGAAATATCCCTTTTGGGAAGGTGCCCTTGGGTACAGAAGAATGAACTGATGTTGTACCTGTTCACTAAAAGGCCACCCAAACCATGAAATAACCTGGTACAGAAACTCCAGACCTAATTATTAATGGAAATTCATTCTTCTCTAATCCTCCTTTCATAGTTATATGATTAAGGTTTTACAAGTTGAGTATCCCTAATCTGAAATGTGTGGGATGATAAATGTTTGGAATTGGGGAGGGAGTTATGAAATGGTTATACAGTGAGGTAACATTTATTAAATTGTGTGTAATACATGACTGTTTGGAAATAGATGTGTTTTCCCCAGTCATGTACATAATCATGTATCTTGGAAATGGGACTCAAGTGTACACGTGAAATTTGTGTATGTTTCTTATACATATAACCTGAAGGTAATTTTATACACACACATATATAAAATGAACCTTGTGAATGAAACAAGATTTGTGTTCATGGAACGATCGGAAAGTAAAGGGATCACTATCTTATCCATCCAGGTGGACATTTTAGGATTGTGAAGCATTTCTGATCTAGGAATTCTGATTAAGGAATTCCCAATCCATATTTTTATTTTAGCATCTTTATGAATTCACTATTAATGACATTTTGGAATTATAATGAGTGCATCCTTCCTTACTTTAAAAATACGTAAGTAGAAAAAGAGAAAGAAGACATCTGTACTTTCTTTTACCTTTTGAAGGTTTGAGTATTTTTTGGTTTGGGTTCAAATGAATATTCGATGTTGGTTACAAAATGAAATACTATTATAGGAGCAAAAGAAGACAGGGCAAACAGGAGAAAACAGAAATGTTATTTTCTGTGCAAGAAATTCATGTGCATTTTCACATAGAATAAGTCCTAAATTCTGAAATTTCTAACCCATCTTATTTGTCCCTTGATAAGTTTCCTATTTACTCAATAACCATTTTCAACAATTTCCCTTTTTAAAAAAAAAATTTACATCCCTGGCCATAACTACTTTGTCCTTTTGTTTTTGAATAGATTCTAATACAATGAAAATTTCTCTCTCACTTTCTTAAAAATTATTTTTTTGGCAGAAAGCACATTTTCTATGGAGAAAATAACATTTATGCCCAGAAAATCCTAGGTTCTGTGTCTTTCCTCACATACCTTTTGGCATAGGATAAGCCCTGAACAGCAAATAGTTTTCAAAAGCAGTGTTGATTCTGATCACTTTCTTGGAGCAAGAAGACAACTTATGAAATTTTCATACTTGTCTAGTCATGGGTGATTAGCACTACCCAAACTGAGCAAAAAGTCTCAAGACATTGTGCTGTTTCTTTTTTCATGGCTTCTCTTTCTGCTAGAGCTCTACCAGTCTTTTTCTGCATTCCCTCCACATTTGGCACATACTTTCTACTCTGTTTTCTAATAATGATGGGAGTCAATGTGGTGTAGTGGTTTGAATGTTGGAATAGCAACATGGCAAGGGTAACACAGGAAAAGTTTGAATCCTTATTCAGACATAGAAAAGCAGTGTGGAATCTTAAGCAAGTCTTATTATCTTAGCATCAGAACCCCCCCCCCCAAAAAAAACACCCAAATTCCATTATAGATAATCATAACTATAACATGATCCAACAGCACACAGCAACATTGAATGAAGTGGGATGCCGTGTGTTTTCCGGGCTGTATGGCTATGTTCCAGAAACATTCTTTCATGATGTTTCACCTGCCTCTATGGCAGGCATCCTCAGAGGTTGTGAGGTCTAACAACCTCTGAGGATGGCTGCCATAGATGCAGGCAAACATCATGAGAGAATGCTTCTGGAACATGGCCATATAGCCCAGAAAACACACATTAACCCAGTGATTCCTGCCATGAAAGCCTCATACAATGAATGAAGTGCTTTAAGCAATCTCTAGAAGTGGTTATATGGCAAGAGTAACATTTATTAAACTGTGTGTAATACGTGCATAACTGATTGGATATAGCTGATCCCCCCCCCCCCCCAGCCATATTAAATACTTTTGGAATTTCACCCTCCAATCCCTATCAACTGAAAATCCAACTCCGTATTCCTTCCCTGTCCCCTATCTGTCAGAAGACAAGTAGGAAAATCCCTCATAAATAAGCCTTAAAAAAATGAGAACCTGAATGTGCTGTCAAATGCCAATTTGCTAAACACAATAGGATGTTTTTATGCTATTTATAAAGAGATGCAGTGTTGTGAAGAAAATGAACAGCTTATGTGGAGGATGAGAGCATAGTAATATAGTGAAAGGTATTTTTATTCATCAGCCCTAAGCTGAATTTATCTTTCTTCTAGTAACTTTTTGGTTATTATTTTCTCCTGTTTGTAGAATAACGTCACTAAGTTTAGGGGCAAAAATAGCTTCACACTGCAATATATTTCAAGTGACATATTTAATCTCTGTGTGGTGGACTAAATTGCTTTCTTTCTGAGCCAGCTGTTTAAAGGTATTCTTCTGGAAGGGCTTCGGGACATTTGGCACCTTTCATAAACACTGATAGTTGTCACTTTCTTCCAGTGGCAGAGCTTTGCTGTATAAAGGTGGCAAGAAAGAAACCCAATGTCATTCTTATTTCAGAAGAGAGAGAGGCTTGGAAAGCAAACATCTCAGTGTGAGCTGCTTGACTCTCCTTCTGTATGCCATTCTTCTTTCTTTCACTTGCCAAATTGTTTTTCTTCTCTCTACCACACTGAGCACCTCTAAACCAAGCTCAATTTATATTGCCAAGTCAGATGCTATAAAATGAATGAGGGGAGATGGAAGACGTCAAAAGAGTTGTATACTTACAAATGATTAGCTGTCATAACATGGTTTGGGGTTTTTGTGTGGATTTTTATATTACAGAAACACTGTATTTGATGGTGGTGTGGAGGAGAGCAAGGTGCCTCCTTGCCTTTTTTGCAGTAAGATTTAATGCCAGTGAGGTTGAAGCATCGTGCTGTTCTTCTTGAGGTTACAATGCAGAGGTAAAATAATTTCATTCCAATATAATGTGATGAAATCAAAGGCATCAGGAAATACACCTGATGTAAGTGACTTAGTATTTCTCTCTTTATCTAGTCTGTGTGACCTTTACCTAAAAATGTTGCCCAAAGGCATAGTGGTAGAATCTCCATATTAAAACTGGATTGTCTTTGAAGAACCTTTTACTGCTTATATGTGCAATAAAGACTGGAAGGGGTCAGTGAAAGTGTTATCTTTTCTAAAAAAAAATTCAAAGGGAGCAGGGAATTGATTTTCTGAAGAGATGCAGTGTTGCTTTTTAAATGTTATTAGGTTGCTTTTTAAATGTTTTTAGGTTATTAACAACATATAATACACAGAAATACACACACATATATGGAGAGAGAGAGAGAAATGGCTGGACTAAGTGTAATGTGTTGTTGATGTGTAACTACGAAAAGAACAAGGTTACAAAAACTAAACTAATCATGACAAGTGGGGTATTTAGTTTAAACTATGTGAATGGGAATTAAATATGTGGGTTTCTTTTTTGCAATTATTGCAGTCACCGCCTGCATTGAATAGATGACAAGTATTCTAATCATAATCATAATATTTTATTTCTTATCCGCCTCTCCTCATGGCCCAAGGCAGGTTACAAAACAATTAAAACACATAAGCACAACAAAAACACTACAAATACACACTCTAAAAAGTGCCTCCCTCCATAAAAGTTACACACCAAAACGTATCCCAACAAAATACATACTAAAACACACAAAACAGAGATCAAACAAAGGACACTTAAAATTCATGTTTAAAGACTGTCTGAGTAGACCTACCAGAAGAGAGAGGTCTTTACATGGTTTTAAAATTCCAATAGCTCATTTAGCTGTAGTAGTTCTTCCAATAGGTCATCCCACAGTTTTGGGGCAGCTGATGAAAAGGTCATCTGGGTGGTAATTGCCAGTCGGGTTCTGTCTGATTTGAGCAGACGCCCCCCAGAAAACCGAAGTGTGTGTGGCGGATTGCATGAGAGAAGCCGATCCTTTAGGTAACCTGGACCCAAACCATGTAGAGCTATAAAGATCAAAACCAACACCTTGTACTTTGTCCGGAAACTAATTGGCAGTCAGTAGAGTGACTTCAGGATAGATGTGATATGTTCACTCCTAGATGTTCCTGTAACCAATCTAGCTGCTGTATTTTGAACCAGCTGGAGTTTCTGAACTTGGTACAAGGGTAGCCCAATGTAAACCACATTGCAGAAGTCCAACCTTGAGGTTACCAGTGTGTGCGCTACCATCTTCAGGTCCTCCAAATCTAAGAAAGGGCACAGCTGTCGTATCAGCAGAAGCTGATAGTAAACAGTCCTAATTATCGCATCTACATGGGCTGACATTTGGAGAGATAGATCCAGGAGTAATCCCAAGATGCAAGCACAGTCTTTCAGGGGGAGTGTAACCCCATCCAGAACTGGTTGACACACCTTATCCCCAGATGAGGACCCTTGGTGGCAAGCATCTCTGTTTTGTCTGGATTCAGTTTCCATTTGTTTTTCCTAATCCAGCCCATTACCTGCTCAAGGCATTTATTCAGAGGAGACATGCTATCCTTAGCTGAAGCTGTTTTTGAAGGCATGTAGAAATATTCTAAGGTCTAAAGAAGCTGTGATGTGGTACCATCCACCTTGGGTCATGATAGATTCACATGAAGTGTTTTGTTGATGGATATAAAATACACCCGAGAGACTGAAAGGGGGGCTGAAAGTGTTGTCTGGCCAAGTTCACAAAGGATAGGTTACTTTTAAATTTTTAAGTTGTTAACAATATGACACAGTGGTATAATGTAACTTTTTAAACAAATGAAACAAGAAAATATGGTTATGATTCTACGATAAGACTGAGCGGATTATTTTTAGTATAATTAGATGATTGTGTATTAGTGATATGTTGGTTTTTTGTCGTCATGGCTTTATTGTAAATTGTCTTTTATATGTTGTACACCGCCGTGAGTCGCCCTAGGGCTGAGAACGGCGGTTAACAAATGCAGCAAATAAATAAATTAACAAATGCAGCAAATAAATATAATAAGGCATTGCATGGAGACTCTTCCATTGGAATCAATCGGTATGTATGGAATCATGGGCAGGAAAAGAGCTGCAGTCTTTCCCCGTTTTTAACCTGCTGGCATGAATTTGATGATATTTTGGAGAAAGTGTTCCCCACCACCCCCCTCATGAGGTCTCTCACCTTCTTGTAGGATTGTCCTTCTCCAGGTGCTACCTTGGGCCTAGCATGCTGTTACTGATAAATACATAATATCTAGGTATCACTATGTAATTACATTTCTTCCAGTTGTGGCATCTTCCCAATACAGCCAGAGGTGAGCCTTTGGCGTTTCATTCTGTATCTAATTATTCTGGTACGTGGCAGAGTCTATTCTAAACTGTATGAGGGGATGCTGGGAAGTGTTTTAGTGTCAAGGTCTAGTACAAGCCGTGGAAAACATTTCAGTTGCTAAGCACACAAGAGCATCCCACTTCCCAATTGAGACAGAAATCTTTCATGCCGCTAAATGTAATGCACAGGATAACCATTATACATAATGAATACCAGCAATCAAGAAGAATTGATGTGCCGGGACCTTGGGGAGGTCCACAGGATGCATTATGTAGACTGATCCATCAATCATTATTGTCAGACCTGGATGCTGAAGGATCCGTGGCAGTGAATATGGGAGAGAGAGAAATGTTCAAGCTATTAGCTGACAAGCCACAATTCAATCAGAGCGGTAGAGGGTTAGTAACTTGCTAATATAAGAATGGAAAACAAGAACACAAGATTTTTAATAAAGCTAGACTAACAACACTAATTTTTCATTTCTGTTATAATGAATGTCCATTGCCAATTGCCTACTTGTGTGTTTTTAATTATTTACTTGTTTATTCATTGCAGATAAGAAAGATAAAAGCAAACAATTGTTTTGGCACCACCTACACAGCAAGTGAATTGGTTTATTTTCCTGGAATGAAGCCCAATGGCATTTTCCCTTTCCATATCCCCAAAGGATAAATCTACAACTTAGCCAAAAAATAGAAGATTGTTATCTTTATGATATCAATGATGGATGCAGAAACCTGTTATAAGTCCCATATCCGTCATTCTGTAATAAAATAGATTCTCAATTTTTTAATTAAATTTTTGATGTAATGTCCCAAGTAGCAACTTTTGCAAATCTTTTGAGTTCTGGATAAATGCCTGGTATTGGCTGTAAAAGTGTAAGTTAGTGTAAGAATTTGCTTTAAAACAATTCCACCTCTTCTAGAATTTGTAACTATCCTTCAGATATTGTACACTGCAAGTTCCACCTCCCCTAGCTATCACAGCCAAAAGTGAGGAATGCTGGCTGTCATGTTCCAATAACATCTGGAGGCCTGCACAGTTTTGACAATGTATAGATATTTTATCAACATATAAAAGGTGTGTTACAGGTTACAGGTTCATCAAGTTCCTATTATGGCTAACAGGATGCTTATGGTTTCCATTGTTTTCCGGTGATGGCACATCATTGTTGATAGCTTCCTTTGTGTAAAACCTCTCTGCATTCTTGTATCCATGGGGGTTATATTCTTGAGCCTGCCATGAAAAAAAAACCCACTAATAATAGCAATCTTTAGTAAAATGAACAACATCTGTCAGAAATTACTGTAGAATCACTCTGGAAGACCCAGGAACTTCTATAGACCTAGAAACTCTATAGGAACTTGGCTAGGTCCTTCAGGGTGACTCCATAGTAACCTTTGTCAAAAGCATATCATAAAGTCACCTGGAGAACTAAATCCTCCTACAGGGCATGTCTTGTTGGATACAGGTAGATGAAACCAAGGTGCTGCTCCCATCGATATGGGGATTATACTGTAATCTCTTTAAAGTTCCCAAATTTGATATGATAAATTGTATCAGTGAATTCTGTAGTTTTGGCTATGTGCTGTGCAAAGGAATACTTCCTTTGTCTATCTGGAGCCTAACTTATAACCCAGAGACAGGCCCGTAGCCAGGATTTTGATTGGGGGGGGGGGGGGGGGCTGAGTTTGGTTCAGGGGGAGCTGAGTCTGAGTGAGAGAGGATCTACCCTAGAAACCTTTTGTATCGTTATCCCAATACCCCCATGCATATTGGATATATTGAGCATGGTGATCAGAACATGATATGAATAAACATAGTTTAAATAATGTACCAGTAAGGCCTTCTCGCGGACCACCCTGAGAATTCCCTCAGCCCCCCCCTCCCCCGGCTACATGCCTGCCCAGAGACAATTCTCCCACAAGCTTCAGCATCTCTGGTTTACAAACTACTAATTCCTTTTATAGACAATGCCAAGAGTCAAGCATATAAGTCTGTTCATAGTTATGGGGAAGAGGGAAAATAGATAATTTACAGTTGTACTTTTTCTAATGCAACATATAGGCCAACATGGGGGCATGAATGATTTCTGGATGATGACAAGGATTAAAATTAAGTTGAAGTAACCAGGTTCTCACATAGAAAAGAGAGGTGATTTTCAACTATATAGTGTAAATCTTAAACCTATGAAATCTATTATTTTTCACTGTCTAGCCTTCTTGAGATGATATGCCAATCCTTAACACATTGGCATTTTCATGAATTTACTTTATTTCAGTGGAAATTGTGCATAGGATTGGAATATAAATTGTGCTAGGAACCACACATCCTGTCCTAGGGCCCTTCCACACACTCCTATATCACAGAATATAAAGGCAGAAAATCCCACAATATCTGCTTTGGGCTGGGTTATCTGACTCCATACTCAGATAATGTGGGATTTTCTGCCTTGATATCCTGGGATATAGGGCTGTGTAGAAGGACCCCCCAATAACACGAAGGCCACACACTTGCTTTGCTATTGGGGATAAAGGTATACTGTGGTTCTTTTTTATTTCAGATTTCCTCATGAAGATAAAATGCTGCAACATTTTGCACTCAGACTTTTGGAAATTTCTATTTTCAATTCTCCATCATTGAGGGACTCTGAGCAGCTAACACTCGGCAGCAATTTGATGCCGTACGGATCTAAGACAATACAAAAACTCAAAATAAATATAAACCATAGATACAAGAATTTTAACACATCATATAAAACTACAGTACATTTGTAGTTCAGCCAGAGGCTGAAGATGAGGGAAATTTTTTATCAGAGGTTATGAGGACTCCATGAGAGAAATGAGAGGATTTTAGATCAAGATTCTGCCTGGGAGAATAGCTCTTTGTCTAGTGAGAGAGACAGTTTTATAGCAGACAGGGAGATGCTGTGGCATCAGACAGTATGGAGAACCTAGTAGTTCCTTGGCAAGGGAAGACAAGGAATTGGAAGAGAGAGATCTTTCCCCTAGGAATACACCTGAAGTTAGCAGGAGTTTGAGTGTGAGACTTGATCTCCAAGAGGAGGAAGTCAGATTACGGAGGTCACAGTGAATTCGTGAGAAACAACCAAGTGAGAAATCCTTGAAGCAACAGATCAGATGTCAAAGGCACGACTTCATGGCTGTTGCAATTCAGAGCAGGGAACGAGGCCCTAAGATAACTATCCACCACACTTGACTGTGAAAAACAGTCCTTTTTTATTGAAGAAAAGTGGTTACAAAATAAAGGAAAAATGCAAGTCAAAAGCCACAGCAAAATCAGCAAACATGAATTTAAATGGACAAAACAAAACCCAAAGCCACACTGTAAAATACTGGAACCTGTTAGCAATCCACTAACCGTGCTTGATATCCTAGAAATCTTTCAAGACCATGGCCAGGGAAACCGGGAGAACTGCCAAGGTCTTCATCAATCTGAAACGATGCCTGAACTGAGAAAGTCAGCCCGGCAGAAGGCACTTCAAGCCAAAGAATTGGTTCTGTTAACCGCCCCTCTGCTTTGAAGCCATTGTTTGTATTTCTCTTAATTGGGAAGACCTATGCAAGCTGAGTGATTTACTTCTGTCTTGCCAGATCTGGCCCCTTCTGTTGTCATTAGAGTTACCAGGTGCAGAAGGGAGTGAAAGTTCATGGCATCCCTCTGAAACATTCTCATGAACACTGGTACTTTCATTTTCCAAATCTACAGAAGTTTCTTCCTCACTAATTTCAGGAGCATTGGCATTTTCCAAATCTACAGAAGTTTCTTCCTCACTAATTTCAGGAGCATTGGCATCAAGAGGTACATTTTCATTAGCATAAGTAAATATATTTTCATTAGCATCAGGAGGAACAAACAGAGAATCAGGTTCAAGTTCAAACTCAGGTTGAACCCCAACACTGGCTTTGTGGTCCTTGAATTAAAGGATTGTTTTCTTAAGGGTCAGAGCAGGCAACGCTGCATTACCATGTAGATCTTGAATTTTGTTCCACATTCACATCTATGTCTTTGGGAAAGTCTTGTACTCATGTTCATGGATTATGTTTTGAAAAAAGTTCCTGTATTCCTGGTAATGGATTTATGCCTATGTTTTGATTCTTGTTTTTTATGTACCTTGTCCCTTTTGAACAGAACTTTGCTGGTTGGACTATTACCTTTGGAATGCCTTTTTCCTATTGGTTTTTGGACATTGCTTTTTATATTACCTTTTGCCTTTTTATATTTGTTTTTCTCAATAAACTGTTTGGTTAGTACTATTGGTCTCCTGTGTGGTTCTGGGTACAAAGGTGAATCCAGGTTAGTGTTTAATAATAATTAAAAACAGCTATAATTAATAACCATAGCCACACATATCATCTGGGCCTTCTTTGGTTACATGTATTGTAGTAGAGTCAGTTGGCAATGCTCAACTGGTAGTAGGAGTGGTAGAGGAGGGAAACGAGGCACCCAGGTGTTAGATGAGGAACAGCAAAGGAAGAGGATCCGGGAGATACTTATGTCACCCACTGATGAAGGATCCTTTGAAGGTTTCTCCGAGAGTGAAATGAGTGAGGAGGAGGAAGGAGATACAGATGGGAATAGGGGAACTAAAAGGATTACAGATTGGCAATCTGGTGATACTGTGGAATCATGGGGAGACCGAAGTCTTGACAAGAGGTGGAAGAGTTGGAGGAATGGGCGTTGGCATTCTGCTGTAGAAGCTAAGCCAGCTGATAGTGATGAGGATGGGGTGGAGGGCAGCTCATCATCGGATGATGAGCTGTAAGATAACTGAAGGCACTGGAATGATAGAACTTTGCAGTAGGC